>NC_141352.1:6903855-7128855 GCF_057382095.1 Aulonocara sp. 'chitande type north' Nkhata Bay | reverse complement strand
CAGGAAGAAACCTCCAACAGAACCAGGCTCAGGGAGGGGCGGGGCCATCTGCTGTGATTGGTTGAGGAGGAGAACAGGATAAAGACAAGCTGTGTAAGAGAGACAGAGATTAATAACAAGTATGGTTCAGTGCAGAGAGATCTATTAACACATAGTGAGTGAAGAAGAAACACCCAGTGCACCATGGGAATCCCCCAGCAGTCTACAACCAACACTGAATCCTCCCTTAGCTGTAATAGGTGTAGTTGTGGCTGTCCTCTTTAGCATCTACATGGATGTTAAAATCACCCACAATAATGATTTTGTCTGAGCTCAGAACTAAATCAGATATAAAGTCTGAGAAATCAGACAGAAACTCTGTGTAAGGCCCAGGTGGACGATAGATGATAACAAGTAAGACTGGTTTCTGAGTTTCACAGCTGGGGTCGACAAGGCTATGTATCAGGCTTACAAAGAATTAAAAGTCTGTCTGGGTCTTTGGTTGATTGATAACCAAAGACCACTGAGTCCACAGATGTCAAGCTCAGAAGGAGAGAGTTCCAGAGTCTGGGGGCAACTGTGGCAAAAACTCTGGGTCCCAATACAGGATCTTGTGGTACACCATAGCTCTCACGTCTGTGTAAACAAAGTCTTGTAAAAAGGTGAGTGAACTGAGTTTTCTTTTGGATCCTTACCTAGCATGTGTAATGTTCAAACTCTTATTTTGAAATTACCTGAAGTACACAGGTACGCCGGCTGTATGTGCGTGTGCTAGCTTAGCAGTTGACAGTTACGTGGATGCGCTGATCCTTATGTACTGAATAAAGTAATCTGTATGACAACTCCGAGGCGATTTCTCCATAAGTATTGAAGCCAAAACAGCATGAACCTCGGGACTCGGGACCTTCACAGAAGGTCCTGAGTCTCTATTTCTGATCGTAGATCATTTTTAAGCAATGAGATGAAGTAATGCTGGGAATTTGTTTGCCTGAAGCTCATCTAATCAGTGTGTCATGAATCTGTCCTCTCACAAACTAACTGCAGATTGTTAAAGTTAACCTAACTTGTGAGTTAAAAGTGTCGCCAATAAACTGCCTTCTTGTGAGTAAATGCTTCGAGCGGCTGGTCTTGAAGAACATCACGAACAGTCTCCCAACAGACCCTTCAGTTCACATACAGAACCAACCGATCTACAGAGGATGCTATCTCCACCATAGTCCACGTTATGCTGCCACACCTGGAGAGGAAAAACACCTATGTCAGAAGTCTTTTCATCAACTTTAGCTCAGCTTTTAACACGATCATTGGTTGAAAAGCTGATGCTATTAGGTGTGGAACCGGCAACCTGCAACTGGGTTTTCAGCTTCTTGACAAAGCGGCAACAGACAGTCAAGGTGGGCAGCCAAACATTAAAGACCGTCTTAGAGAGCACAGGCTCTCCTCAGGGGTGTGTCCTGAGCCCGCTGCTGTTCAGCCTGCTTACACATGACTGTACGGCCACATTCAACACTAACCACATTGTGAAGTTTGCCAACGACACAACTGTGATTGGTCTCATCACTGACAACGACGAGTCTGCCTATAGAATGGACGTGGAGCAGCTTGGAGTGTGGTGCAGATCCCACAATCTCATCATCAACGTGGACAAAATAAAAGAGATGGTGATCGATTTCAGGAAGGCTGGCAGAGATCACCACCAAGACCTCACCATAGATGATGCTGCTGTGAAGAGGGTCAGCAGTGTTACGTTCCTGGGTGTACACCTTGCTGATGACCTGTCCTTCTCCATTAACACCACAGCAGTTATCAAAAAAGCACAAAAGCGTCTCCACTCCCTCAGGAGACTCAGAAAAACAGGACTCTCCACACTTCACCTCACAAATTTCTACAGAGGCACCATTGAAAACATCCCGACACAAAGTTTTACAGCATGGTTTGGCAGCTGCAAGTCCTACAAGAAGTGTCAACTTAATAGGATTGTTAAGACTGCCAGGAGGATTGCTGGTGCCCCTCTCTCATCACTGGAGGAGATCTACAAACAGCACTGCATACGCAGAGCTATCTCCATCATCAGAGACCCCCACCACCCCTCTCATGACCTGTTCTCACTCCTGCCGTCTTACAGGTGGTACAGGAGCATCAGCTGCAGAACCTCCAGGATGCTGGTTCTTTGTGAGACTGATAAATGGACTGTGCCCCCTCTCCACCTACACAGCCATTCACACAGCTACACTGTATAATCAACAAGCGGACTTTGTTGCCCCTATCTAGACACACACACACACACACACACACACACACACACACACACACATACAATACACTCCACACTACCTAATTTAACCATCCCCTTCCGTGACAGGACTGCTGCTATCTACCCGAATGAATGTGACATGAGTTCGTTTTAGAACTTAAATTTTATGCTATTTATTTATCCATAACTATTGTTGCAATTCATTACTGCCTCTTTTACTGCTCTTTTTAAACCTTTTCTGTTTAAACTTATTCTTTTTAAACTGTATTGCTTTTTGCACTGTAGAGGCTGGTGAGAAACAGTATTTTGTTTCAGGTGGGGTAACACTATACAAAAGCCAAAGACTTCTTGAGTCTAAAGTGTGAGAGTAAAAGCACTGTGTCGCTGTGGTGGCAGCTGTAGCAACCTGTTTAAAATAGAAACTGCTGCACGCACAACGTCTGAACACAAACTGATAAGATGCTATGCTTCTTAGAATTCGAGCATCAGGGCTGTCAGAGATGCAGATGCTGATTATGGAAACCGCATAATAACCAACACATGCGAACATGTTTCCGCTTCACTGGCTCTGCAGCCTCAGCTCTGCTCCTCAGGCCTAAAACTTTCTGTATTTATTTGCTCCTATTAGCTCTCCACAGTCTGGACTCTCTGCTCAGTTCAGCTTTTCTTTTTTTTTTTTAGATTAGATGATGTAGGTTTAATTTAACAGTTACATGTAGTAACTGTTAGTAACACATATGTGAGAATGCTGTTTGTGGACTTCAGCCCTGCCTTCAATACAGTCCAACCCCACAAAATGATTACAAAACTAAGCAGTATAGGACTCAGCAGCTCACTGTGCACCTGGATACCGGACTTCCTGAGAGACAAAACCTCAGGATGGGAGAGCACACCTCCTCCACCCTCTTTCTGAACATAGGCGTCCCACAGGGAACAAGGCGATCTGAGCGCTCCACCCTCTGCATTGATGGAGAGGAGGTAGAAAGCTTTAAGTTTCTCAGAGTCGCAACCTCGGCCGACCTTACCTGGTCCACAAACATTTCCCACCAGGTAGGAAAAGCATAAGAGAGGATGTACTTCCTCAGGAAGCTGCTTCAATTACTCCCAGAGACTGCTAATGAACTTCTACCGCTCCACCATCGAGAGCCTTCTGACCTACTGCTGCTACTCTGGTTCAACTGCTGCACTGTGGAGGAGAAGAGGAAACTGCAGCAGGTGGTGAGGGCAGCAGAGCGGTTATTGGCACCTCACTAGCCCCCCTCAGAGACATTTATACTGGCAGACTTCTGCAGAAAGCCAGCATCATCATCAAGGACCCCTCCAACCTGGACACTCACTTTCCCCCTCCCCTCTGGTAAACACTACAGGTCCATCAGGTCAAAGACAAACAGACTTAACAGAAGCTTCTACCTACAGGCTGTCAAACACGCCCCACCTCCACCCTGACTAAAGGTTAACTGTGCTGCTAACACTCATGGGCACTATACTTATCTACAAACAGTTTTCATTACAGTATTTATTTATAAACAGTACTCATTACAATATAATACAAGTAGCGTTCCTGCCTGTTACTCAGTGTGCAATACCACCAATCACACCTTATACTGCACTGATCCTACTCCTTACACTGTTCCTGTGGATATATTTATATATTTTCTTTCTGTATATAACGTGTGCATTACCTCTTAAACTTCTTTTTATCTTTATTGATCTCATTCTCCTTTCCGAAGAATGTTGAATGTAAAAATCTACAGCTACTAACAGAGACATACCAAACTGTGTTTCATTGTTCTGGTAACAGTGACAATAAAGATCTATCTTATCTTATTTGATATGATTTTTAAGTGTTTTCTAGTGTTAAGGAGTGTGTCAGGGTGCTGGGTCTGAGTTTATAGTCTTTTTGCGATTTCTTTGTGTTTGGAATGTTTTAGTTTTCTGTTAGTTTTAAGTTATTCTTTGCTTTGGCTGTACGTTTAGTTATATTTGCTCCCATGTTGTCTGATCCAGGTGTCTCGTGTCCCCTTCCTGTTTACATGTCTCCCCTGTCTGTCACATGTGTCCATGTATGTTTCTTCAGTCCGTCACGTCTCATTCCCTCTCTTTCGTGACCCCTGTGATTAAGTTTCCCTCTCTCTCACCCCCTCTCTCTGTCTCTTGTGTCAAACTCGCACATCCCAGTTTACGTTGCTCCATGTTTCCTGTTTTATGTTGAAGGTCTTGTGTTCCATGTTCAGTGTGTTTAGTTTTGCTTCCCCTGTGGCGTCATGTTCATCTGCATCAGCCCATGTGTTTCCACTTCCCCTGATCAGCTCCTGTCTGTCTGTGAGTTTTCATTCATTCTTTGTCAGGTCATCCGTCATGTTCACGCCATGTTTCAAGGGTGTCACGCTTCCAGGTATTGTGTTGTTGCCAGGTTTCCATGTTTGGGATTTTCATGCTTACTTTCCAGTTTCCCCATTTTAGGTTTATGTTTGGTGTCATTTACCTAGGGCACATTTCCGTTTTTCATGGTTTGTCTGCCAGCGCAGGCCGTGACAAAGGGAACAGAAGGTCCAACAGAAACAGCAAGCATCCTTTAATTACAGATTAAATCAGATGGAGCGAGGGAAAATGAGTAATGGATGCTGGGGATCCAGAACAGGAAATATACACACCAGCAATAACAAGTAACAATGAAAATCAACCAAACTGGTATAAAAACAGAAAAAAGTGGTTAACTTTCCTTTCTTATTTCAACAAGGCAGCTGGATGGCTGGTCAGAACAAATTATAGCATTTATAATAAATGCTATAAATGAATGAATTCATGTTATATGGCACTTTCACATTTTAGATAGCCAGGCTCATCTTGTAACAGTAATTCTGTATCAAAAACATTTTCAACTCTTGAAGTTAAACCCTGTCACAGACTGAGCAAAGACTCATTCTGATTCTCCTAGTTGGTGTCTGACCTTCTTTCCTGTTCATCTTTGCTGATTTGGTGAAGGCTTATTAGGATAACCTCATGTTTAAAGAGCTTTCTGAATGTGTGTGTGTTCCTTTTCTTTCCCTTCTGGCTTAGAGGGAACGTTTTCTGCCCAGTGTTGTAGGGTCCTGATTACTCCACGTCTGTGTGGTGGTGGGAGTCACAGAGGTACTGGTCTGTGTGTGTGAGCTTCCTGTCACAAGGCTGGCATGAGAGATGGTCCCAAATGCAGATACCACATAGAGACAATGATCAGATTCACAGGTTTTATTTAGTCACAGGCTGAGTACTGTGATCTTAACAAGAATAATGTGGGAAGCACAGGGATTAGGGAAACGCTGGAGGCAGGTTACTGGTGAGGGGAAAAAACTACACTGGGCTCAGAACATAGATTCACTGGGGCAACTGCTCTGCAGAGAGATTAGTGGACAGGAAAGGGAACTGAACCTAGGATGGTGGAATATGGGCTGAGTTACAGTTACAGGTTCGAGGTGGGTGAGAGCTGGAAGAATAAGCAGCCGACTGGTGAGCAATGGTCAGTGTTTTTTCAACCTGAGGTGGTGGGACTCCTGAACAGGCGGCGGGCAGGGGGGACAGGCCGGTGGGACAATGGATATTCAGATTCCTTTGGTGAGATGGCGAGGCGAGGACACAGTGGTGAAGAACCCAGCACGAGACTGTAAACTGCTGGTGAGTTGAACGATGAGAAAAAGCATAGGTAGCTGACGACCTGGTGAAAGAGAGATGGCCAAACCGGGCATAAATGTAGCCTTGTTGATTACTGCCAATGACAGACAGGGGAGTGGAAGTGGCCAGGGCTCTGTCATGTTGTGCTGCATGGCAGGAGATTGGAACCAAATACAGGACACAGAGGGATGAACGTAAAACGTCATCAGAAGGAAACTTGGCCAAAACAAAACCTCGAACATGGAACAAGAAAACCCAACTGGACTCAAGAAACTAAAAACTGAGAAACACGAACCAGGAAAACACACCAGGAACTATGAACTAGAATTTTGCCAGGAACACGAAGGGAGAAAACGCAGCACGGAGAGGGTACAACACGACATAAAGCAAGGAAAACACAGGGCTTAAATACACACTGGAGTAATCAGGGAATGGGAGACAGGAGGGAAACAAAGCTGGGAATAATTAGGCATAACAAGACAAGGGGACGCAAAACTAGACACACTGACATAACACATGAGACTATCAAAGTAAAACAGGAAATACGACACACACACACATACTTCACACAGGCTAAACACTACGACATAACAGACTCAGTAAAAGAGGCAACACAGAGACAAGGGTCACTAGGCATGAGACATGGGATCAGGACAGGAACAGAGACTGAACACAGGCTAAGAAAAATACAAAGGGAGGAAAAATGAAGATCACTAGGCAACAACAAAACCAGGAATAGCACTTCCTTCCACTTCCTGCATGTAAAGGTTGGCTACAATAGGTAAAATGCAAACTACACAATGGAAGGCCCCAACCAGGTGATGGAGTCAAAGTGAGGACCTGTAAGGCAACCGTCCGAATCACTGCACCGCCATCCTGCATCTTGACAAAACAATGAAACGAGGGGGGGACCCTTCAGGGCGACAATGATCCCCAACACACAGCCAAGGAAACTCGTAGTTCGTTTCCAAGAAAGAAAATAAAGCTGCTAGAGTCAGCCAGTCACCTGAATCCTTATGAAACCCTAAAGGTCAGAGGTCATAGATGGGGTCCACAGAACCTTCAGGGTTTGAAGAAGGGACCAAAATCCCACCAGAGCACTGCATGAGACTCATTTCTCCATACAGGAGGCGTCTTGAAGCTGTCATCACCAACACAGGTTTTTTTACGAAGTATTAAAAACATTAGTAAGTAAGTAAGTAAAGTTTATTTATTAAGCGCTTTTCATAGACAGGTAGTCACAAAGCGCTGCACACAGAGATTAAAATAAACAGTACGATAAATAGCAAAATGCACAATATACACAATATAGAAGTTAAATGTAAATTAAAAATGTAAAAAGCGTTGGTCAACCGAAGGCTTGTTTAAACAGTAAAGTTTTTAACTGCTTTTTAGAGGATTCAACAGAGTCAACCAAACGTAGTTGTAGAGGTAGACTGGTCCACAGCCTTGGTGCCACAGACTGAAAGGCTCCGCCCCCTTTCATCTTCAGTCGCGTTCGGGGAAAAACCAACAAACTCTGAGTCTGTGAGCGGAGACAACGAGCAGCAGAGTATTTTGTGAGAAGCTTGGATAAATAATCTGGGGCCATTTAGTGCTCTATATGTTAAAACAATAATTTTAAAATGAATTCTAAACTCTATTGGGAGCCAATGTAAAGAACATAAAATAGGAGTGATGTGAGCTCGCTTGCTAGAGCGAGTTAGTCTGGCTGCTGCGTTTTGTATAGCTTGGAGGTGAGAGAGAGATGATTTATCCAAGCTGGTAAACAGGGAATTACAATAATCTAAACGTGATGACACAAATGCATGGACAATTTTTTCCAGTTCAGCTGAGGAGACCATATGTCGCAGTTTAGATATTTTCCTTAAATGATAGAAACATGAACGAGACAGAGATTTTACGTGTGAGTCAAGGCCCAAAGATGAGTCAAATATATATAAAAAAAAAACACCCAGCACGCCCCTGCGGGCGGTTTATCCTTCAAGCTCGGGTCCTCTACCAGAGGCCTGGGAGCTTGAGGGTCCTGCGCAGTATCTTAGCTGTTCCCAGGACTGCGCTCTTCTGGACAGAGATCTCCGATGTTATTCCCGGGATCTGCTGGAGCCACTCGCCTAGCTTGGGAGTCACCGCACCTAGTGCTCCGATTACCACGGGGACCACCGTTACCTTCACCTTCCACATCCTCTCGAGCTCTTCTCTGAGCCCTTGGTATTTCTCCAGCTTCTCGTGTTCCTTCTTCCTGATATTGCTGTCATTCGGAACCGCTACATCGATCACTACGGCCGTCTTCTTCTGTTTGTCTACCACCACTATGTCCGGTTGGTTAGCCACCACCATTTTGTCCGTCTGTATCTGGAAGTCCCACAGGATCTTAGCTCGGTCATTCTCCACCACCCTTGGGGGCATCTCCCATTTTGACCTCGGGACTTCCAGGTTATACTCGGCACAGATGTTCCTGTACATCTTTACACAGCATATATATATATATATATATATATCAACAAGGTCCGCGTCAGGTGTTGAGGAACCAGGGCACCCTGACGAAAAGTGGGCTACTGGAACAAGAAGGCATCGGTGGGCAAGGGACGAAAACAGGGCGTTGTTGGAATGCTACTACGCAAGTAACCCCGGCGGAAGGGGCTACATGAAAAGGATGAGGGACCTATGGATTCTTCGATACCCAACATCCACAATGACGGCGACAACTAGTAGCTCAGTGTTCCAACATTCGAAAGAAGGGACTGCTCTCACAGCTAGAGATTGACGAGGTACAACACAAATGTAGCTCAGTGTTCCAACATTCGAAAGAAGGGACTGCTCTCACAGCTAGAGATTGACGAGGTACAACACAAATGCTACGGCAAGGAGGAGTCAGGGGGGAGATATCATCACCCCCACCCGAGATTGGGTACATAGCCCCAAGTGCGATAGGAGAAGGATCGTTGAGTGCGAGAGGAACTGACCTGAAAAATAGGATCATGGCCAAGCTTGAAACCTGGATCCCCCGTAGCCGGTTACCAAGATTACGTGAAGTACCCTCAGAAGGTCTGCTAGATGATGTTAATGCGGCAATACCTACAACCACAATTACCGACACTAACAAGCTGATCTACAATACGGCAGCAGTGATCAGTGAGATGCTTGGTTACAAGTTGAACAGCCACAAGGGGCAGTACCCTCCATGGAGAAGGAGGCTAGAGGGCAAGATCAAAGTAGCACGGAGGGAGGTTAGCCAACTAACGGAGTTGCAGAAAGGTGCGACAAATAAGGTGCCTAAGAAATACAGCAAGCTGTCCATACCTGAGGCCTTGGAAACTGCCAAGCAAAGACTCACAGCCTTGGCCAGCCGCTTGAGGAGGTACACCAGAGAGATAGAAGGCAGGAGAATAAACCAGCTGTTCTCCACAGAACCAGCAAAGGTGTACTCTCAGTGGCAAGGGAACAATAAGAGAACAGCACCACCAAGGCTGGAGACGGAGCAATACTGGAAGAGCATATGGGAGAAGGATGCAACCCATAACGGCAATGCTCAGTGGCTAGTGGATCTGAGGGCAGACCACAGCGACCTCCCTGAACAGGGTCCAGTAACCATCACAGTGGCAGATATCCAAGAAAGGGTCTCCAGTATGAAGAGTTGGACAGCACCAGGGCCCGACATGGTTCACGCCTACTGGCTGAAGAAGCTGACTGCACTCCACGAGCGTCTGGCAGCACAAATGAACCAGCTGCTAGTTAACGAGAGACACCCGGAATGGCTAACTGAAGGCCGGACGGTCCTGATCCCCAAGGACCCCAAGAAGGGACCGGTCCCCTCCAACTACCGACCAATAACCTGCCTCAGTACTACATGGAAGCTCCTGTCAGGCATCATATCGGCTAAGATGAACAGGCACATGGGTCAATACATGAGCGGGACACAGAAAGGAATTGGCAAGAATACCAGAGGTGCAAAACACCAGCTACTGGTAGACAGAACAATCAGCCGAGACTGCAAGACCAGACTGACCAACCTGTGCACTGCCTGGATTGATTACAAGAAGGCCTATGACTCAATGCCCCACAGCTGGATACTGGAATGCCTAGAATTGTACAAGATCAATGGGACCCTAAGAGCCTTCATCAGGAACTCAATGGGGATGTGGCGTACAACACTAGAGGCCAACTCCAAGCCCATAGCACAAGTTACCATCAAGTGCGGGATCTACCAAGGAGATGCTCTGTCCCCACTGCTGTTCTGCATAGGCCTGAACCCCCTCAGTGAGATCATTAACAAGACTGGCTACGGATACCGACTACGGAACGGAGCAGTTGTCAGCCACCTCCTGTACATGGATGACATCAAGCTGTATGCCAAGAGTGAACGAGACATCGATTCACTGATCCACACTACCAGGCTATACAGCAATGACATTGGAATGTCGTTCGGACTGGAGAAGTGTAGTCGGATGGTAACAAAGAGAGGGAAGGTAGTCAGAACTGAGGGGATTGAACTACCAGAAGGCAACATTGCAGACATAGAGGACAGTTACAAGTACCTGGGGATCCCGCAGGCAAATGGGAACCATGAAGAGGCCGCTAGAAAGGCTGCAACCACCAAGTACCTGCAGAGGGTCAGGCAAGTCCTGAGGAGTCAGCTGAATGGTAAGAACAAGATCCGGGCCATCAACACATACGCCCTGCCCGTGATCAGGTACCCTGCTGGGGTAATAGGCTGGCCAAAGGAGGAGATAGAAGCCACTGACATAAAGACAAGAAAGCTCCTGACCATGCATGGAGGGTTTCACCCCAAGTCCAGCACCCTGAGGCTGTACGCTAAGCGGAAGGAAGGGGGCCGGGGACTGGTGAGTGTCAGCACCACAGTCCAGGATGAGACAAGGAACATCCAAGAATACATTGGGAAGATGGCCCCAACTGACCGAGTGCTCAGTGAATACCTCAGGCAGCAGAAACCCAAGAAAGAGGAGGGAGACGAGGAACCATCATGGAAGGACAGGCCCCTGCACGGTATGTACCACCGGCAGATAGAGGAGGTGGCTGATATCCAGAAATCCTACCAGTGGCTGGACAAAGCTGGACTGAAAGACAGCACAGAGGCACTAATCATGGCAGCACAAGAACAAGCTCTGAGTACAAGATCCATAGAGGCTGGGGTCTATCACACCAGGCAAGACCCCAGGTGCAGGCTGTGTAAAGATGCCCCAGAGACAATCCAGCACATAACAGCAGGGTGCAAGATGCTAGCAGGCAAGGCATACATGGAACGCCATAACCAAGTGGCCGGCATAGTGTACAGGAACATCTGTGCCGAGTATAACCTAGAAGTCCCGAGGTCAAAATGGGAGATGCCCCCAAGGGTGGTGGAGAATGACCGAGCTAAGATCCTGTGGGACTTCCAGATACAGACGGACAAAATGGTGGTGGCTAACCAACCGGACATAGTGGTGGTAGACAAACAGAAGAAGACGGCCGTAGTGATCGATGTAGCGGTTCCGAATGACAGCAATATCAGGAAGAAGGAACACGAGAAGCTGGAGAAATACCAAGGGCTCAGAGAAGAGCTCGAGAGGATGTGGAGGGTGAAGGTAACGGTGGTCCCCGTGGTAATCGGAGCACTAGGTGCGGTGACTCCCAAGCTAGGCGAGTGGCTCCAGCAGATCCCGGGAATAACATCGGAGATCTCTGTCCAGAAGAGCGCAGTCCTGGGAACAGCTAAGATACTGCGCAGGACCCTCAAGCTCCCAGGCCTCTGGTAGAGGACCCGAGCTTGAAGGATAAACCGCCCGCAGGGGCGTGCTGGGTGTTTTATATATATATATATATATATATATATATATAGAGAGAGAGAGAGAGAGAGAGAGATCAGGAGGAGCTATGATCATGGTCTCTGTCTTGTTCATGTTTAAAACAAGGTAATTGCTAGAAAGCCAATCAGAAACCTGGGTTAAGAACTGGTCTAGGGTGGACAGCCTATCCAGCTGATGAGGAGAAAAATAAGTAAATGACCCGGGACAACAAGGGGCATCTTCATAAGGGGAGATCTTCTCGAGAGCAGTGATGTTTTGGGGCTGTCGCCGAGCAACACGGACTTTCAACTCCCGCCACAGATTTTCTATGGGGTTGAGGTCTGGAGACTGGCTAGGCCACTCCAGGGCTTTCAAATGCTTCTTACGGAGCCACTCCTTTGTTGCCCGGGCAATGTGTTTTGGATCATTGTCATGTTGGAAGACCCAGCCTCGTTTCATCTTCAAAGTTCTCACTGATGGAAGGAGGTTTTGGCTCAAAATCTCACGATACATGGCCCCACGGGGCGATCATGGCTCAAGAGTTGGGAGTTCGCCTTGTAATCGGAAGGTTGCCGGTTCGAGCCCCGGCTCGGACAGTCTCGGTCGTTGTGTCCTTGGGCAAGACACTTCACCCGTTGCCTACTGGTGGTGGTCAGAGGGCCTGGTGGCGCCAGTGTCTGGCAGCCTCACCTCTGTCAGTGCGCCCCAGGGTGGCTGTGGCTACAATGTAGCTTGCCATCACCAGTGTGTGAATGTGTGTGTGACTGGGTGGATGACTGGATATGTAAAGCGCTTTGGGGTCCTTAGGGACTAGTAAAAGCGCTATATAAATACAGGCCATTTACAGGCCATTACCATTCATTCTGTCCTTAACACGGATCAGTCGTCCTGTCCCCTTGGCAGAAAAACAGCCCCATAGCATGATGTTTCCACCCCCATGCTTCACAGTAGGTATGGTGTTCTTGGGATGCAACTCAGTATTCTTCTTCCTCCAAACACGACGAGTTGAGTTTATACCAAAAAGTTCTACTTTGGTTTCATCTGACCACATGACATTCTCCCAATCCTCTGCTGTATCATCCATGTGCTCTCTGGCAAACTTCAGACGGGCCTGGACATGCACTGGCTTCAGCAGCGGAACACGTCTGGCACTGCGGGATTTAATTCCCTGCCATTGTAGTGTGTTACTGATGGTGACCTTTGTTACTTTGGTCCCAGCTCTCTGCAGGTCATTCACCAGGTCCCCCCGTGTGGTTCTGGGATCTTTGCTCACCGTTCTCATGATCATTTTGACCCCACGGGATGAGATCTTGCGTGGAGCCCCAGATCGAGGGAGATTATCAGTGGGTCTTGTATGTCTTCCATTTTCTGATGATTGCTCCCACAGTTGATTTGTTCACACCAAGCTGCTTGCCTATTGTAGATTCACTCTTCCCAGTCTGGTGCAGGTCTACAATACTTTTCCTGGTGTCCTTCGAAAGCTCTTTGGTCTTGGCCATGGCGGAGTTTGGAGTCTGACTGTTTGAGGCTGTGGACAGGTGTCTTTTATACAGATGATGAGTTCAAACAGGTGCCATTCATACAGGTAACGAGTGGGGGACAGAAAAGCTTCTTACAGAAGACGTTACAGGTCTGTGAGAGCCAGAGATTTTCCTTGTTTGAGGTGACCAAATACTTATTTTCCACCCTAATTTACGAATAAATTCTTTACAAATCCTACCATGTGAATTCATGGATTTATTTTTCACATTCTGTCTCTCACAGTTGAAGTGTACCTCTGGTGCAAATTACTGACCTCTGTCATCATTTTAAGTGGGGGAACTTGCACAATCGGTGGCTGACTAAATACTTTTTTGCCCCACTGTATACCCAGACGATTTGACGTTCTTTTTGCAATCTTGATATTTAACTCTGGAATCACCACTGCTACACTAGTTGCTTCAGTCTTAGGATATTTTGACCCACCTGTATACAACCGTAAAAAGTCACTGTATTTGCTCTCCAATCTGTTATAAATTTTTTGACAAGTATCTGTGGTCAATTTCCTCTCCTTAGTATATGTTAATGATCTGTCTACTTTAATGCATTTCAATGTCCATATGGGTCGTAAAGGCCACAACACTGTCTGACTGAAGTCTTTGTCATACACTTTAAAAGCTCTCGCTCTATCATCCCCAATCCTTTTTTTTTTTTTTTTGCCTGTCCCATTTCGTTCTTTAGCCATCAGAATTGTTGTCTGAAGACCAACAACGATACCCAATGGATTTATTTTGCCAAATGGATCATCGTGGCATTGCCGTATTGGTCTATTTGATCGACCTTTGTTTTTATTTTTTATTTTATTTTATTTTCAGTTGTTACAGACGGGACAGACATGAGTGAGGGATATGAAAGGGAGAAAGAAAGAGGAAGGAAAAGAAAAACAGAAGGGGAGAGGGACAGTGAGAAAGGGGGAAAAAAATAAAATAAAATAAAATAAATCTTCTCGATCACCTGTTTAGCGCGAAAGAATAGAAAACAAGCAAAAAAAACAACAAAGTAACATACTAAACAACACCATCGCATTAATCTAGCTAAGTGTAAACAGCAGTAAATACTAAATATTCAATGTTGTTGTGCAGCACGCAGGACAGACATCGCACAATGTGCTTTGAAGTAGCAGCCAAGAAAGGTGTAATTTAAGTCTACGAGCAGTGAATACGCGTGTGCACACCTGTGTGGATCAGCGCGCTTGTATTCAAATGGTTTCCACATGTAATGGTCTGCAAGAGGATGTAGAGAGCCATAGCCCCGTCCCCCAGGACATGAAGCAGGCATGGAGGAGATCCAGGCCCCAGACATCCAGAGGCCCCAGAGTGCGAGAGCCCAAGGAGGACCACCGGAGGGGCATCCGTGCCACCTTCATGGGAAGGGCTGAGGATCCCCAGACGAGGCGTCACCCAGTAGACACCGAGCAGAAGCTAGAGGGGGCTGCACTGGCGTGCCCGCCGGCCCTGCCGGCAGCCAGCTGTGCCAGAGTGAACCAAGCCGCAGGCCCAGAGGCCGGAGGCCTGAGGGCCCCCCACACCCCAGAGGAGGCCTGACCGAGCAACAGGCGCCAGGCCCCGCCAAGTAGCCACCGGGAGTGAGCTGGTACATACCTGAGCACCCAGCCCCGGACACCAAGAACCACCAATGCACCGACCCCTGAGGGCATCAGTCACCGGCAGGGAGTGTGGTGAGGGGAGATAGGCCTCCACACTTTGGAGGGCCTGGGAGTTCCCAGAGAGGTGGAGTCTAAGACCCGACCTGACATATAGACGCAGACAAACAGGCACACACAGACACAAATATGCATTCCCACCCTCATGCACACATATACAAACACTCAGCACTCACCCAACGTAAGGATTGACATAAATGGACATGTACACACAATCACACTCCCCAAACATACTCTATACCCCGGGTCCAGGTACCCTCGCCCCCAGAGGGGGAAACAGCACCCAGACCCAAGAGATGTTACCCTTCCCCCCGGGGTGGAGGCAAGCAGACCGTCCCAGGCTACGCAGCAGCAGGGAGGCCAATCGGACAGCCAACATCTCCTCCCAGCCCCCCCGCCCCGATGGCTAGCAGAGAATGGGGGTGTGTGAAGACCCCATACCTCCCTCCTCCCGCTCATGTGTAGTGTTGCTGCGTGTTGTTCTAAAGTGCATTTAAAACAAGGGAGAGCATGGTGCTGCTGCCAGAGAGCATCAGGTGTTAGCACGGCCCCTCCCGAGAACCTTCAATGTCTACATGTATTTAAAATTGAGAGGTGGGCACCGGCGCCAGAGGTAGGTTTACACAGACCGTCCACTGGACGCCGTTAACGTGCCCACCCTCAAGGCCCTATATATATGTGTGTGTTATGAGAGTGTAAGTAATGTGGATGTCTAAGTTGTGAGATAAAATTGAAGCACAGGTGGCCAGAAGGGGACAGAAGGGGGGAATGTCTCCCCTGCACCCTGGTGACACACCCGCACCCCAAGGCCCTACCAGTGTGGGTGAGTGTGGTGGAGCGGGAAGAGGGAGGTAGCCGGGGATGGGGAGGAAAAGGAGGGAGGGGAAGATGCCCCTCCCTAGGGCCAGCTCCCCCGCTGACCCCAGTAGGCACCCCCGTCCTCTGGTACCTACCAAGGCAAGGGAGCTCAGGTCCATCCAGACCGGGGCCTACGGCAGCAGCACTACCAAGCCCCACAGGACCCAGGGCAGCCCACCCTACCCCACCGCAGAGGAAACTGTACCCACCCACTGTATCATCCCCAATCCACCCAAAACTATTTTTTAAAACTTTTCCTCTTTCCCAACAATTCCCTAACACTTTTGATGGATGGTTTTCGTCATGAGCTTTCAAATTTATCCAATAATTAACCATCAGCTGTTGCCTTCTAATATACAGTGGCATTTCTCCTGATTCCACTTGTAGAGCACATATTGGTGTTGTTTTAACTGCCCCTAGGCAAAGTCTCAGTGCTCGAGCTTGGAATACGTCCAGCTTCTTTAAGGAAGTTTTAGCCGCTGATCCATATACCACACACCCATAATCTAATCGTGATTGAATTAACGTGAGATAAATACTTTTAAGTGCATCAAAATTAGCACCCCATGCCAGTCCTGCTAAACACCTCAACACATTAAGAACCTTTTTACTTTTCCCCACAACATGCTCTATGTGATTTTTCCAAGTTAATCTCTTGTCAAAAACCACACCCAAAAAACGAAAACAATCCACCCTGTCTAACTCTTTCCCATACAAGTATAACCATTTATTTCCCCCAATTTTCTTATTTGTGAAAAACATTACTTTAGTTTTCTCAACAGAAAATTTAAAACCCCATTCTCCACCCCACTTTTCTACTTTACCTACAGTGGGGCAAAACAGTATTTAGTCAGCCACCGATTGTGCAAGTTCCCCCACTTAAAATGATGACAGAGGTCAGTAATTTGCACCAGAGGTACACTTCAACTGTGAGAGACAGAATGTGAAAAAAAAATCCATGAATCCACATGGTAGGATTTGTAAAGAATTTATTCGTAAATCAGGGTGGAAAATAAGTATTTGGTCAATAACAAAAATACAACTCAATACTTTGTAACATAACCTTTGTTGGCAATAACAGAGGTCCAACGTTTACTATAGGTCTTTACCAGGTTTGCACACACAGTAGCTGGTATTTTGGCCCATTCCTCCATGCAGATCTTCTCGAGAGCAGTGATGTTTTGGGGCTGTCGCCGAGCAACACGGACTTTCAACTCCCGCCACAGATTTTCTATGGGGTTGAGGTCTGGAGACTGGCTAGGCCACTCCAGGACTTTCAAATGCTTCTTACGGAGCCACTCCTTTGTTGCCCGGGCGGTGTGTTTTGGATCATTGTCATGTTGGAAGACCCAGCCTCGTTTCATCTTCAAAGTTCTCACTGATGGAAGGAGGTTTTGGCTCAAAATCTCACGATACATGGCCCCATTCATTCTGTCCTTAACACGGATCAGTCGTCCTGTCCCCTTGGCAGAAAAACAGCCCCATAGCATGATGTTTCCACCCCCATGCTTCACAGTAGGTATGGTGTTCTTGGGATGCAACTCAGTATTCTTCTTCCTCCAAACACGACGAGTTGAGTTTATACCAAAAAGTTCTACTTTGGTTTCATCTGACCACATGACATTCTCCCAATCCTCTGCTGTATCATCCATGTGCTCTCTGGCAAACTTCAGACGGGCCTGGACATGCACTGGCTTCAGCAGCGGAACACGTCTGACAGTGCGGGATTTGATTCCCTGCCGTTGTAGTGTGTTACTGATGGTGACCTTTGTTACTTTGGTCCCAGCTCTCTGCAGGTCATTCACCAGGTCCCCCCGTGTGGTTCTGGGATCTTTGCTCACCGTTCTCATGATCATTTTGACCCCACGGGATGAGATCTTGCGTGGAGCCCCAGATCGAGGGAGATTATCAGTGGTCTTGTATGTCTTCCATTTTCTGATGATTGCTCCCACAGTTGATTTTTTCACACCAAGCTGCTTGCCTATTGTAGATTCACTCTTCCCAGTCTGGTGCAGGTCTACAATACTTTTCCTGGTGTCCTTCGAAAGCTCTTTGGTCTTGGCCATGGCGGAGTTTGGAGTCTGACTGTTTGAGGCTGTGGACAGGTGTCTTTTATACAGATGAGTTCAAACAGGTGCCATTCATACAGGTAACGAGTGGGGGACAGAAAAGCTTCTTACAGAAGACGTTACAGGTCTGTGAGAGCCAAAGATTTTCCTTGTTTGAGGTGACCAAATACTTATTTTCCACCCTAATTTACGAATAAATTCTTTACAAATCCTACCATGTGAATTCATGGATTTTTTTTTCACATTCTGTCTCTCACAGTTGAAGTGTACCTCTGGTGCAAATTACTGACCTCTGTCATCATTTTAGGTGGGGGAACTTGCACAATCGGTGGCTGACTAAATACTTTTTTGCCCCACTGTATCCCCTCTTGAAGATTCTTGACAAGATGGTCAACATTCATCTCCCTCACCCATAATGCTCCATCGTCAGCAAAAAGTGATTTACCACAACTATCAGACACACCTTTAAAAATGTCATTGATCATAAGTGAGAAAACCGTTGGGCTAACCACACTTCCCTGAGGAGTTCCATTTTCATTTTCCATTTTCTGTTCCACACGGCTCAGAAACATGTGACCCTATTTTAACTTGAATTGTTCTGTCACATAAAAAGTCCAATACCCAATTAAACATACTTCCTCCTATCCCCGCTTCATGTAACTTAATCAGTAGACCCTCTCTCCAAAGCATATCATATGCCTTTTTTAGATCAAAGAAGACAGCAACTACCACCTCTTTATTAACTTGCGCTTTCCTGATATCATCTTCCAAACATAAGACAGGATCCATCATCCCTCTTCCTCTATGAAAACCACTCTGATAGAGTGCTAATATATTTCTTGACTCTAAAAATTGTACCAATCTCTCATTCACTATCCTTTCCATTGGTTTACACATATTGGAAGTCAGAGCAATGGGCCTATAATTTCCAGGATCACTGTGGTCTTTCCCTGGTTTCTTTATTGGTATAATTAGCGCTTCTTTCTATCGATGTGGGAGATGCCCTACTTTCCAGACCTTATTAAACAACATTAGCAATTTAGTCAACGCTTCATCACTTATATGTTTCAACATAACATAACATAGTCAAAGGAGCTTGTAAAGAAAAGCGTCTGGACTTCTTTAAGTTGCTTGAAGACGTTTCACCTCTCATCCGAGAAGCTTCTTCAGTTCTAAGGTCAAATGGTGGAGAGTCCCAGATATAAACCTAGTGGGAGTAACCCCCCACAGAGGGACAAAAGGACCCCCTGATGATCCTCTAATCGCCTGAGCCAAGGCGTGAAACTGGGTGTGGGTCCCAATCAGCCAGAGTTTCGGGTGAGTTCATTGTGAAACCTGGCCCCACCTTATCATGCGAATTCCTGAGATCAGATGGCCCAGGATCTGAGTGGGCGCTAAAGCGTCTGGGAAGGGATCTCAAAACTGTATTATAGATGGCAGAGAGTTGGTGTCGTAAACCCCCGCCTCAGTTCAAAGATGGTCGCTCACAGTGGACATAGATGCTTCTTTCACTCCTCTTTCAAACCATCTGTCCTCTCTGTCCAAAATGTGAACATTGGCATCCTCGAAAGAGTGTCCTTTATCCTTAAGATGCAGATGGACAGCTGAGTCTTGTCCTGTGGAGGTGGTTCTTCTTCACTCACTATGTATTAACAGACCTCTCTGCATTGAATCATATCTGTTATTAATCTCTGTCTCTCTTTCACAGCATGTCTTTTATCCTGTCTTCCTTCTCTCACCCCAACCGGTCGCAGCAGATGGCCGCCCCTCCCTGAGCCTGGTTCTGCCGGAGGTTTCTTCCTGTTAAAAAGGAGTTTTTCCTTCCCACTGTTGCCAAAGTGCTTGCTCATAAGGGGTCATATGATTGTTGGGTTTTTCTCTGTATCTATGAAGCGCCTTGAGGCGACTTATGTTGTGATTTGGCGCTATATAAATAAAATTGAATTGAATTATGTTGTGCCATGCACTTGTGAAGTGGCTGTTTGGTCTCCAATGTAGAGGTCTGGGCATTCCTCGCTGCACTGTACAGCATACACCACATTGTTAAGTCTGTGTTTTGGCGTTTTGTCTTTCGGGTGAACCAGTTTTGTGTCTGAGCGTGTTGCTGGGTCTGAAATGCACCGGGATGTCATGCTTGGAGAAAACTCTCCTGAGTTTTTCTGATACACCGGCTACATAGGGGATGACAATGTTGTTGCGTCTGTCTTTCTTATCCTCCCTCGCTGGTGTCTGATCTTCTTTTCTGTGCCTCTTTGCTGACTTTAAGAACGCCCATTTAGGATAGCTGCACGTTTTGAGTGCTTCCTTTACACACCCGATCAGATTTGCACACTGTTAGACCTCTGCCTCACCACTACATATTTCAAATACAACAAAGACTTTTACAGACAAAAACATGGCTGTGCCATGGGCTCCCCCGTGTCACCTATTGTAGCAACCTTTACATGGAGGAAGTGGAAAGGAAGGCTCTTGGCTCTCAACATCGAGAATGGCAACCTCAACATCGAAGTTTACTGGAAGCCCACACACACGGACCAGTACCTCCTCTTTGACTCCCATCACCCTCTGGAACACAAACTTGGAGTAATCAGGACCCTACACCACCGAGCAGAACATGTTCCCTCTAAGCCTGAAGGAAAAAAGAAGGAACACACACATGTAAAGGAAGCACTCAAAACGTGCGGCTATCCTAAATGGGCGTTCTGAAAGTCAGCAAAGAGGCACAGAAAAGAAGACCAGACACCAGCGAGGGAGGATAAGAAAGACAGACGCAACAACATTGTCATCCCCTATGTAGCCGGTGTATCAGAAAAACTAAGGAGAGTTTTCTCCAAGCATGACATCCCGGTACATTTCAGACCCAGCAACATGCTCAGACACAAACTGGTTCACCTGAAAGACAAAACGCCAAAACACAGACTTAACAATGTGGTGTATGCTGTACAGTGCAGCGAGGAATGCTCAGACCTCTACATTGGAGAGACCAAACAACCACTTCACAAGCGCATGGCACAACACAGAAGAGCCACCTCCACAGGACAAGACTCAGCAGTCCATCTGCATCTTAAGGATAAAGGTCACTCTTTCGAGGATGCCAATGTTCACATTTTGGACAGAGAGGACAGATGGTTTGAAAGAGGAGTGAAAGAAGCCATCTATGTCCACTGTGAGCGACCATCTTTGAACAGAGGCGGGGGTTTACGACACCAACTCTCTGCCATCTATAATCCAGTTTTGAGATCCCTTCCCAGACGCCTTAATCCCCACTCACATCCTGGGCCATCTGACCTCAGGAATTCGCATGATAAGGTGGGGCCAGCTTTCACAATGAACTCACCCGAAACTCTGGCTGATTGGGACCCACACCCAGTTTCACACCTTGGCTCAGGCGATTAGAGGATCATCAGGGGGTCCTTTTGTCCCTCTGTGGGGGTTTACTCCCACTAGGTTTATATCTGAGACTCTCCACCATTTGACCTTAGAACTGAAGAAGCTTCTCGGATGAGAGGTGAAACGTCTTCAAGCAACTTAAAGAAGTCCAGACGCTTTTCTTTACAAGCTCGTTTGACTACGATGACCTGGATGACTGAGAACCTTCACAGACATATAAATGGTAAATGGTAAATGGCCTGTATTTATATAGCGCTTTACTAGTCCCTAAGAACCCCAAAGCGCTTTACATATCCAGTCATCCACCCATTCACACACACATTCACACACTGGTGATGGCAAGCTACATTGTAGCCACAGCCACCCTGGGGCGCACTGACAGAGGCGAGGCTGCTGGACACTGGCGCCACCGGGCCCTCTGACCACCACCAGTAGGCAACGGGTGAAGTGTCTTGCCCATAGACACAACGACCGAGACTGTTCAAGCCGGGGCTCGAACCGGCAACCTTCCGATTACAAGGCGAACGTACAACATAACATATCTCATCCTTCCCTGGAGCACTATTACTGGTCCTGCCCAGAGCTCTTTTCAGTTCTCCAATAGATAAGGGACAACTCATTACATCTGCAGTACTGTCCTTCCTCCCTAAAGCTTCAAGATTTCTTTCTTTAGTCCTCTCTCTTCCTCGTTTACTTTCATCTGACAAATTTCTCCCACTATTTATATCCACAAAAGTACTTGCCAATAAATCTGCTTTTTCCCCATCAGTTACAGCTGCTCGATTATTCTTATCAAGAACTGGATAACTCTCCAAGTCTCTTCTTTCTCCCTGATCATCCCCCACACTTCCCCTTTTTGAGTATTACTACCAATTGTATTACATAAATCTCTCCAGTATGTTCTCTTTGTTCTTCTGATTGTACTCCTGACTTTTGCCTGCGCTTTTTTGTAGTCAATTAAGTGTTGAAAATTATGAGACCATTTAACCAACTTAAATGCTCTAATTTTTTTCTCTAACTACTAACTGACATTCGTCATTCCACCATGGGACTGCTCTCCTCATACCTTTCCCTGTTGTCTTTGGAATAGCCTCATCAGCAGAGCTTAGAATACTTTGACTGATTTCTTGAGTCATACTTTCAACACTCACATTATCTTGAACTTGTAAAAACTTCCCCTCACAAACCCTACTAAGCTTCCCCCATTCCGCCTTCCCAAACACCCACTTCCCTCCTAATGTTTCAGGTACCTGTATTTGACCAACCATTATTTCACTCACAACCAGATAATGATCACTACCAAATGACTTACCAGAGCTAATATCAAACCGTGTCGTCTTCCCAGTATTCAAACATACCAGATTTTCATTGTCAAGAAATTCCTCTAACACTTCCCCATTGTAGTCTGTTTTCTCACTCCCCCATAACAAATGGTGTGCATTAAAATCCCCACACCAGATAATATTTCCTTTCATGTCCATTTCCCCCAGTTTATTCAACTCTAACTTTTTTACAAGGATTATAAAAATTAACAACCATGATCACCTTCCCTCCTATCCAAACCTTAATCACTACATACTCCAAATCCCCTTCCCTCTCACCTATCTTCAATGGAATACCTTCCTTAATCAACGCAAGGCACCCACCACCATTTCCTTCTTCCCTATCATATCTAACAGCAACATATCCATACACTCTAAAATCCAAAAAAGCTTCAACCATGTTTCCTGAATACAAATTATGTCAGGTTTTTCTGTCTGCTCGTATAGAAACTGTTTAAAATCTTGACCATTTGACAAGAGACTCCTGGCATTCCACTGTAAGATTAATATGGTTATAAGAACTAACCACCACATTATCCCTCTTGACTCGCCTGACTGCTTGTTCCACCTCTTATGTCCTCCCACCTGATATTCTTCATGTCTAAACTATGACATGCTGCCTTCACAATAATCTGGATTCTCTCCGTCTTGGACTTCACATCTGAGGTTGCATTTATTACTCCCGCAATGAATGTCACCATCTTCTTCTTCTCTTCTTCTATTTTCCTTTCAACTATTTCCATAACCTTCACCATTACTTTTTTCTCCTCTACCCGGTGTTTCCCAATCTGTCTGTCTTGCTCCACCATTTTACACGCCTCTGCATATGTCACTCTCTGCAGTACTCTTGTTTTTTGAATAACTGTCTGCTGCCTCAACACTTCACATCCCCAAAAAACAACACTGTGCTCTCCTCCACAATTACAGCACTTAGGTTTTACTCCCACACCACACTTCCCATACTCATGATCCTCAGAACATTGAACATCTTCTCTTCCCTTTACACACTTTGGCAATATGTCCAAATTCTTGGCACCTGAAACACCTCATTGGTTTAGGCACAAACTCCCTCACACTGAATCTTATTAATCCAAAGAAGATCTCTTGTGGTACCTCTTTTGTGTCAAATTCCACCACCACAGTTTCTGTTTCTACTCTCTCTGGACCTCTTGTCATTCTCCTTGCTCCTTTAACTTCTCCAGTTCTTAGTTTTAAATTCTCCACCAGTTCTTTCATATTTACATTTAACGGCAGCCCACAATAACTCCTTTAGTTCCACTAGTGCTCCTTTCCCCTACTCTTGCAGTATTCGTCACTTTGACTTTGCACACCTCCACAAGTTTCCTTGCTTTTTCCACCTGTACCTCTGTGTTACAACCCACCAGTAAATTTCCATCTCTGAGTATCTTAGCATACTTGATTTCCCCAACTTGTGCCTTAAGTGCTCTTGTTAGCTCAAGTGGATCTAGTTTCTTTACACCCTCTTCCTCACACCTGACAATTACATTCATACTCGAACTCGTTCCCTCTTCATTACCTCCCCTTCAGTCCCTCCCGTTCCGTCCCCTTTCCAACCTTTTCCCACTCATTCTCTTCACCCTGACCGCCAATCTCTTCATCTTCACTACCATCCATACTATTCCACTCACTCCTTCTGCCCTCCATCAGTGCCAACCCTGGTCTATGAGAAGAAGTCTGCAGGAGACCGTTACCGGACCTGTACAGGCCTTCGGCCGACTCGCCTACTTACCTCACTCACACACCAAACCACCAACCAAACACACCTTATACAAAAATCCACACTAACTATAACAGCAACGCTGCACAATTCCACTCTCACAAACCGGAGCCTGACTCTAGCTCGTAACCCGTTGCCCTCCAAACTTGTCACTTTTCATTGTTACACATCATTTAATTTATAGACATGGTTTGATGTCTTTGCACGCATGCTTGGATGGGTTGTTACCAACGTCTGGTGAGCATTTCACATCAGTAGCACCTTATACTTTTACCTCATCAGTGGTCTTTTCCCCTAAACCTGTGGAGCCCAAACAGAACGAGACTGTACCTTTGTACCAGCAGAACAGTCATATGCAGTACCAAATGCTGCAGTCTTTCCTCGGGAAACTGAAATATATTTACTTTAAAAATTGGTGACGTATTAAAGATTTATTTTACACACTGTGTTTATTTTAATGAATTCTATTCTATTTGTTATTTTCATGGAAAAGGTGGACCTCTTCTGGCTCCCTCCCTGAGCTTTTCCTGGTTTCTGTGTTGTAGGCTCCTCTAAGCATCATCGCTGTTTCAAGCCTGCAGTTTCAGATGATTCGGATTCATTAACCTACACACAGCGCTAAGAACAAAACTGATTATGTGTATAATTCTGTGTGCACTTTAGTTTGCACAGTCTGAGAGCGTTTGGTGTTGGTGAATAAAGGCCTCTGAAAGTGTCAGGAAATATGTGCCTTCCTGTGACTGCAGAGAGGAGGGGCTACACTGCACATAAGAGGTAGCTTTGAAAAGCTTTAGGACTTCCAGATCAGACTCCACTTCACAGCTGACAGAGCAGGAACAGAAAAACAAGGTGAGTGTTGGTCCACATTCTTCGACCTGGTGATATACTTCATGTTCTAACAGTATTTGTATTGAATAGACCTGTTTGTTCAGACTGATAGTAGAGTAAAATATTCAGATAGAACAAATGCCTGACAGATATGTATGGGAGCAGTGGTGACACAGGGGTGAAAGAGTCCTGTGACCACCCACTGTGGCAGCACACGTAACACTTACTGCTGGTCTTTATGCCACAGCTCACGGTGTAAGGCACATATATGCTTGCAAACTTCCATATTTTAAAGCTTGGTGCAAGGGGAAAAAAATCATGAATATAGAAAATTAATTGACAGTAAATTAGTAATATTACTGAAGAAAAGCACCACAATAAGTCTGCAGCTCCTGCAGGACGCCCAGGGAGCCTCCTCTTCCCTTTATTTTGTTCCTTTTTGTGTGGAATGTGATTATATCCTCTTAAAGTGCATAAGTTCAGGGCAGAAGTTTAAAAGGCAATTCCTACAATTGTTGAAGTGCCACAATAGTCCAATCAGTTACTGCCAGCATTCCTCCAACGTAAATGTGATAAGAATAAAGGAGGAAATAAAAGGCATTAAAGAAGGACACATGCAGATCTAAGACAGCACAGCTTCTGTCGTGAATGACAGTAACGATGGGGAGAAAGAGACTGACACTTTTAAATGTGATCAATTAGAACAACCAAAACACGTTTTATGTGGTAACATATATTTGAAGTCTTTGCTTCCATTTCTCATCAATTTAACCTCTTTGGAAACCCAAACATGTACAGTGAGGGAGTTTCAGACCCAGGTTTTAGTCAGGGGTGGGACTGAACTCACATGTACGCCTCAATCATTCACTTTACTGCAGTCTCACATTCACTAGCTGGGACCACATCCTCTGTAACGATGGGTGATGAGGGATGAGGAAGTGTGAACTGGTGCTCCGGTTTGGGGAAGGCAAAAATGACCTCATATTGAACACCTGTAAGTTAAAGGAAATGAGATTTCCAAAGTTTCTGGCCTCCCCTCCAGCCTGTGAACGCTTGTGGGGTGGACATAGGGTTGATATCAAAATCTAAATATCTAGGTTTATAACCAGATAACAAACTAGACTGCCAAATCACCTTTTCTTTTTTGTTAAGGGAACTAAGATCCATTGATATCTGCAGTAAAATGCTGCAGATGTTCTATAAGTCTGTGGCAGCAGGTGTGCTGTTCTGTGCTGCAGTCTGCTGGCAAGGAATCATCAGAAACAAGGATGAAAGGAGACAAACTAGTGAGGAAAGTGTTGGGATTCAGAGATTCTTTTATTGCTACCATATAATCTGCCTTATGAAGAATGTATTAATAACATGTTTTACAGTATCATTTATCAGTAATATTTCCTGCAGGGTTTATATTGCATTGAATATGTCTGTCATCACATTGACCTTTCTATTTTTATAGGTTGAGTTCATTTTATACACAATGCATGAATGTGCTTGGTTAGAGTTGATGTTCCATTCTAGAAGGTTTTAAGCTTCACTGGTGAGAGTGTCCAGATGATACATGCTGAGGGGAGATGAGAACATAGCAGGTTAATTGCATGCACGCTTACGATACACATATTAATCTAGTAGCAGGTCTGAGCAAAGGCCTAAGCATCTTCTGCTTCAGTTTGAGACTGGCTGCAAAGTACTCTACTTAGTGATTAATGACGAGGGTCCATTATTAGCTCTTAGAGATGCTGAGACCTGAAGTTATTACCATAAAAGGCAAGTAATGTAGAAAGGAGAAGTTATATGTCAGTGTAAGGTTATATGTACGTGATGTACCCTTGTCTGCACGGGTTGAACTTTTGTCCGTCTGTCACCATGTATTTTTGAACTGTATTCAATTCAATTCAATTCAATTCAATTTTATTTATATAGCGCCAAATCACAACAAAAGTCGCCTCAAGGCTGTATTGACGTAGGTGTGATATTTTATCCTATAAAACCAGAACCCAATGTATTCTTGTCAGAGCAAAACAATCCGTATGCTGACGGTTGGTTGTTCTCCTGTGATAATAAAACTCATCGTTTGATTGCACTTTTCCGGAGCCTCCGTAGTTTGTTGTCTGGTCTAAAGTTGATCGATCTCGCAGCAAAAGCTGGCTCTGTAATTAAAGCCAGACTGGACAAGCTGGGAGATGTGATGGAAAGATGCAAACTAAAGATGTTAGAAGCTTGAACAACTTTGATCACCCACTTTATAACATCTTTATGGAACAACATTAGTATTGGTAGACTCCTCTCTCTGTTTTAACGTGTGTGGGGGTTACTTTATGAGATTAAAATAAGGCATATTTGTTTCTTCCAGTCTGCTCTGTGATGTAATTTTCTAATGTGGAGTATGTGATTTTTGCTTTTTTTGTTCCTCCAGTACAAATGTCAGATTAAAGAGTTCTGTGATTTAAATCATTTTTCTGTGGCCATGATTGGAGGACTGAGAAGGAACTGTTACACTGAGGGAGGGGTTTCACTTTGATGGCTGCTATGTGATTCATCCAGCATTTGTGGTCATCTCCTTCTGTCTTAGGCAGCGCTGCGCGCTGAGGGTGAATGACCCTGAGGGCCTAGAAGTAAGAAGTTCACTCTGACCTGCAGAACCATTAGCTTTTTCAAAGAATGAAAGCATTAGAGATGGGTTTAATCCAGCCTTGTTTGTGCTCTGATGTCTTAGAGAAGGCACGGATAACTTTGAAGTTTTAGGGTTCTGTTAATACATAAAAACTAAACTGATGCTAATGGTGTGAATCCTGTAGATATTCTTCTTCTGCTTCACACTCAGTGCTTCTAGTTTCTCAAACGGAGCAAGAAAAGTGCAGAGTAACCCATGTACAGGCTAAAGAGCCTGACACATTTCTGCACTTTTATTAGTGTGTATGTCGAGCAGCCAACATGCTTCTAAGGAACCTTATCAGTTGGTGGTTAGGCCAACTCTGTATAACATCCTGTATTTAAACATCCTGTTGTAACCCTTCATTTCACACTTTTCACTGAAGCATTTTTAAGTGCTTGTTGGCTTAATTTTTCTTTTACAAAAGTATATAATTACAAACATAGTCAATTTAAACAATCTTGAATTAGTTTAGGGGTTAGTCATGGCATTACACTAAATTATCCAGGTATCTGGATTTTTTTCTTTGCATGGAGTTTCTTTCCTTCTGTGCCTTGTAGTTAGTCGTTTTTTAACCGCAAACCTTTTTTTTTCTTTTTTTGCAAGACAGCAAGGCAATGATCCAACACACACCGGCAAGTCCACTTATAAATGGCTCCAAAAACAAAAAGAGAAACAAGTGCTGCATTTGCTATATAAGTCATTTATATTTAGCAATTTCTATCATTTTTAAGGATAAAAAAAAAATGTCACGCTGTTGACGTAGAAGTCCCAAAAACACAAAAACACGTATCAAATACGACACGCTTTTCTTTAAAGGGTTAATCACAGCTGGAATTAACTGATAAGACCCCGAAATTCTCACACCCACACAGGTTTCGCCTTTAAATCAGCAAAATCAGCTTTCTTAACTCATGATATCAGCGATACCTAGGAACAGCCCTGGTGTGTTTCTGTGTTTTGTTTCTTTTCAAATTGAGTTGTCTATGAATGAATTAAAACACTTGTAATTACCGTGAGCATTGATAAACCAGAAAATTGTTGTTTTTACAGTTCTGACACCTGTTGAATCTTCATATGATAAAAGATGGCGACACATAAAGAAGTCCTTCTGCAGACCTTGGAGGACTTGGGAGGTGATGACTTCAAAAAATTCAAGTGGATACTGTGTCAGAAGGGGGCCATGGAAGGTTTCCCATCAATCCCAACAAGTCGGCTGGAGAACGCAGACAGGCTGGACACAGTCGATCAAATGTTCCAGACCTACTCAACCAATACCGTTAAAGTTACTAAAATGGCTTTGGTGAAGATTGACAAAAATGATCTGCTGAAAAATTTGAAAGACATAACCTCAGAACCCACAGGTAAATCAGGGAAGGATTAATAAGTGGGATATTACAAAGTTATTAAGAAAGAAAGCAATAAAAACATTGATTAGGTCACGTGATTCATATGTCATAACCATCCATAGCATTGATAGACACGCTGGTCCAGCCAAACACCAGAAATGAAATTACTGTCATGTTTATTGATGAGTTAGTCATGACCTTGAATCTATTTGTTCTTGTTTTCTATATGAGTTAATGCACAAGTGCAAGTTTGCAAGTTTGAATCACTGCCTTTTTAAACATGATTGTATTCTTTTTAAATATATTAATTAAATATATATTGCTTGATTAGGTTAAACTAATTGGGAGGGTGGTTTAGATGTCATTTAAAACTGTATAAAACCTACTAACAACATATGATTTTAAAATAGAGGATTTCCTAGTCAACAATACCCAGACCTCCCTCTCCCCAGCCATCACCTCCAGCTTAGTGAAGAGATGAAATCTCCACAGCATGTCCTGGGTCTGCTCCAGGCCTCATTCCTGTGGAACATGCCTGAGAGGCAGAGGCCAGTTGTCATGAACCGAAGTTCCATGCGCAAGCTGGACCCAGAAGCAGAACACACACACCAGGGTAGGAGGGAATAAAGAAAGCAAATTCAGATAAAACTGAGGTTATTGTACTCGGCCCTGAAAATCTTAGAAATATGGTATCTAATCAGATTCTTACTCTGGATGGCATTACCTTGGCCTCCAGTAACGCGGTGAGGAACCTTGGAGTCATTTTTGACCAGGACATGTCCTTCAACGCACATATTAAACAAATATGTAAGACTGCTTTCTTCCATTTGCGCAACATCTCTAAAATTAGAAATATCCTGTCTCAGAGTGACGCTGAAAAACTAGTTCATGCATTTATTACTTCCAGGCTGGACTACTGTAATTCATTATTATCAGGATGTCCAAAAAACTCACTGAAAAGCCTTCAGCTAATCCAAAATGCTGCAGCAAGAGTCCTGACAGGGACTAGAAAGAGAGAGCATATTTCTCCTGTTTTGGCTTCCCTTCATTGGCTTCCTGTTAAATCCAGAATTGAATTCAAAATCCTGCTCCTCACATACAAGGTCTTAAATAATCAGGCCCCATCTTATCTTAATGACCTTGTAGTACCATATCACCCTATTAGAGCGCTCCGCTCTCGCTCTGCAGGCCTACTTGTTGTTCCTAGAGTATTTAAAAGTAGAATGGGAGGGAGAGCCTTCAGTTTTCAGGCCCCTCTTCTGTGGAACCAGCTTCCAGTTTGGATTCGGGAGACAGACACTATCTCTACTTTTAAGATTAGGCTTAAAACTTTCCTTTTTTCTAAAGCATATAGTTAGGGCTGGACCAGGTGACCCTGAATCCTCCCTTTGTTATGCTGCAATAGATGTAGGCTGCCGGGGGATTCCCATGATGCATTGAGTTTTTCCTTTCCAGTCACCTTTCTCACTCACTATGTATTAATAGACCTCTCTGCATTGAATCATATCTGTTATTAACCTCTGTCTCTCTTCCACAGCATGTCTTTATCCTGTCTTCCTTCTCTCACCCCAACCGGTCGCAGCAGATGGCCGCCCCTCCCTGAGCCTGGTTCTGCCGGAGGTTTCTTCCTGTTAAAAGGGAGTTTTTCCTTCCCACTGTCGCCAAAGTGCTTGCTCATAGGGGGTCATATGATTGTTGGGTTTTTCTCTGTATCTATGAAGCGCCTTGAGGCGACTTTTGTTGTGATTTGGCGCTATATAAATAAAATTGAATTGAATTGAATTGAAATTTATTATAACTAAAGGTGTCCCGTGAGGGTAGCCGAAAAAACAACGTATGGAACCAGAAGAAACCGAGGGACTGGGGAGGTGAACTGCGCAGGGAATGCCGAGAGCGGGGCTGTGAGAAGCTGCAAAACAAAAGAGAAACAGATTACTGGGGTGCGGAAAAAAGGCAGCATACGAGGGAAGGTGGAGTATGCGTCTTATGGAGGTAGCCGGGCTGAGTGAACCAGAGGGGGGGGGGGGGGGAGGGGGGGGGGGGCTCCAAAAGGGTCGAGACGGCGAGGCTGATAGTGCTTCCGAATCTCAGGCGGACAGGTGGACAGGCAGGAAGCTCGCAAAAACGCCAAGTTGTGATCTGAGTACACAGGGTAAAACAGAGTCAGTTCCAATGGACAATTTGTCATAAGGGTTTTTCCCGCAGGTGTACGTTACCGCTGAGAGGCGACTACGGACTGGCGTGGAGCAGCAGGTAGGGCAGGATTAAATAGTCCACCTGGTGATCGCCTGGGATGGGATGCAGGTGTGGGGTTAGCAGCCACGCCCGTGGGCATCCCAACAGCACCCCGGACGCCGGGCCGCGGCCCATGACACCAGTCACCTTTCTGAGAAAGCTTATTTCTCTCTGATGGACTGGTACAATGTCCGCATCAATCACTACTTGTTATTAATCTCTTCAATCTGTCATTGAAGAGAATGGCAACCTCAACATCGAAGTTTACCGGAAGCCCACACACATGAGCCAAATGTACCTTTAAACGTGCACCAACACTGGAATTACTGGATTCGACAGAGAAGGGCTCAAACCGTGGAAGAGAGGCTGGGGGTTTTCCCCCACCTGGTTTGACCACAATAGGTGTCACTGTCCCCTCCTCAGCACAATCCTCAGGCTGATCAGAGGTTTCAAAGACCGACGCTGCATCCCTAGTGTCCGCGTCCAAAGGGAACACACCTTTCCCAACCAACCCACTGACCACAAGAGACTTTAACTCGCTCTTCTTCATGGTCTTAGCCACAGGGATTTCATAATGCGCGGCAACAGCACATAAATCCTCCTTCCTACATGCATCAAGCTGGTCTAATGAAGGCTTAGCTATAAAATCACCCAGGCTAAACTGTGCCATATTCAAAATTTATCCCGGACGAGCCCCCACTTACTTCAAATACAACGAAGGCTTCTACAGACAAAAACATGGCTGTGCCATGGGCTCCCCTGTGTCACCTATTGTAGCCAACCTTTACATGGAGGAAGTGGAAAGGAAGGCTCTTGGCTCTTTCAAAGGAAGAGTACCCAGCCACTGGTACAGATATGTGGACGACACCTGGGTCAAAATCAAGACACAAGAAGTGGAATCCTTCACTGCGCACATTAACGCTGTGGATAAAAACATCAAGTTCACCAGGGAAGACACAAAGGATAACTGTTTGCCTTTCCTGGACTGTGCTGTGGACATTGAAGAGAATGGCAACCTCAACATCAAAGTTTACCGGAAGCCCACACACACGGACCAGTACCTCCTCTGTGGTCATGAAGTCATTTGAGCGCCTGGTTCTCTCCTACCTCAAGACCCTCATGGCCCCCCTCCTGGACCCCCTGCAGTTTGCATACAGAGCCAACAGGTCTGTAGATGACGCCATCAACATGGCCCTACACTTCATCCTGCAGCATCTGGACTCCCCAGGAACCTACGCCAGGATCCTGTTTGTGGACTTCAGCTCTGCCTTCAACACCATCCTTCCAGACCATCTCCAAGGCAAGCTTTCCCAGATGAATGTGCCCGATCCAATCTGCCGGTGGATCACTGACTTCCTGACGGACAGGAAGCAGCATGTGAGGCTGGGAAAGAATGTCTCGGACTCTCGGACCATCAGCACCGGCTCCCCTCAGGGCTGTGTTCTTTCTCCTCTGCTCTTCTCCCTGTACACCAACTGCTGCACCTCCACCCACCAGTCTGTCAAGCTAATCAAGTTTGCAGATGACACCACCCTTATTGGGCTCATCTCGGACGGGGATGAGTCTGCCTACAGGATGGAGGTTGAACGTCTGGTGTCTTGGTGCAGCCACAACAACCTGGTGCTGAATGCCCAGAAGACAGTGGAGATTATTGTGGACTTCAGGAAGCACACAGCCCCACTCCCCCCCATCATCCTGACTGACACCCCCATCACCTCTGTGGACTCATTCCGCTTCCTGGGTACCACGATCACTCAGGACCTGAAGTGGGAGCCCACCATCATCTCCGTCATCAAGAAAGCCCAGCAGAGGATGTACTTCCTGAGGCAGCTGAAGAAATTCAACCTGCCAACACGGACGATGATGCAATTCTACACCGCAATCATCGAGTCCATCCTCACCTCCTCCATCACCGTGTGGTACGCTGGAGCCACTATCAGGGACAAACAGAGACTGCAGCGTGTTGTGCGCTCTGCTGAGAAGGTGATTGGCTGTAGACTCCCATCTCTGCAGGACCTGTACACCTCCAGGACACTGCGGCGTGCAGCTTGGATCTCAGCTGACCCTTCTCACCCTGGATACAGTCTGTTTGACCTGCTCCCCTCAGGCAGGAGGCTCCGGTCCATTCGCACCAGAACCTCTCGCCATAAGAACAGTTTCTTCCCCTCTGCTGTTGGACACATGAACAATAAACGTACGACTGTTCCCACCACTAACACATGACCCTACGCTGTGTTCACTGCATCATTCCATGTTTTGGCACTGATCACCACCTGCACTCATGTATATATCTTTCTACGTAGCACTTTTAATTCTTATTCTCATGTATATATCTCATGTATATCTCATGCATATATCTTTCTACGTAGCACTTTTAATTCTTATTCTTACTTTTATTTTTTCATGTCTATTTAAGCGCAATTTATGACAGTATGTTTGCACTGAAGCACCGCAGCAATTTCCTAATGTTGTAAACCTGCTCAACATTTGGCAATAAAACCCATTCTGATTCTGATTCTGATTCTGATTGACGCCCATCACCCTCTGGAACACAAACTTGAAGTAATTAGGACCCTACACCACCGGGCAGAACATGTTTCCTCTAAGCCTGAAGGAAAAAAGAAGGAACACACGCATGTAAAGGAAGCACTCAAAACGTGCGGCTATCCTAAATGGGCGTTTATAAAGTCAGCAAAGAGGCACAGAAAAGAAGATCAGACACCAGCGAGGGAGGATAAGAAAGACAGACGCAACAACATTGTCATCCCCTATGTAGCCGGTGTATCAGAAAAACTCAGGAGAGTTTTCTCCAAGCATGCCATCCCGGTGCATTTCAGACCCAGCAACACGCTCAGACAAAAACTGGTTCACCCGAAAGACAAAACTCCAAAACACAGACTTAACAATGTGGTGTATGCTGTACAGTGCAGCGAGGAATGCCCAGACCTCTACATTGGAGAGACCAAACAGCCACTTCACAAGCGTATGGCACAACATGGAAGAGCCACCTCCACAGGACAAGACTCAGCAGTCCATCTGCATCTTAAGGATAAAGGACACTCTTTCGAGGATGCCAATGTTCACATTTTGGACAGAGAGGACAGATGGTTTGAAAGAGGAGTGAAAGAAGCCATCTATGTCCACTGTGAGCAACCATCTTTGAAGAGAGGCGGTGGTTTACGACACCAACTCTGTACAGTATCTACTCATTTGATTTGAGATATTAGGTAGACAGGCATGCTCTTTAGAGGTTTTTAAAACTAAGCTGAAGACATATTTGTTCACCCTATCTTACATGTCTTGATTCTATGCCTTCTAGTTTTTAAATTCTTACTGTTTTTAACTTGTATTGTGTTTTTTACTTGTATTGATATGTATCGCTTTTATTTATTTATCTTTTTAGTTTCAAATAGCTGTACAGCACTTTGTTTGAAAGCGCTGTATAAATAAAGTTAGTATTATTATTTAATATTTTTTTCTTCTTTCAGAGATTCAGAGATTATGTCAGCACAAGTTCAAGTCAAATCTGAAGAAGAGGTTACAGTGTGTGTTTGAGGGGATTGCTAAAGCAGGAAACAAAACAATTCTGAATCAGATCTACACAGAGCTCTACATCATAGAGGGAGGGACTGCAGAGGTCAGTAATAAACATGAAGTCACTCAGATTGAAACAGCATCCAGGAAACTAGACAGACCAGAAGCAACAATTAGACAGGAAGCCATCTTTAGAGCCTCACCTGGAAGAGATGAACCAATCAGAACAGTGCTGACAATGGGAGTGGCTGGCATTGGGAAAACAGTCTTAGCACACAAGTTCACTCTGGACTGGGCTGAAGGAAAAACAAACCAGGACATCCAGTTCATGTTTCCATTCACTTTCAGAGAGTTGAATGTGCTGAAAGAGGAAAAGTTCAGCTTGGTGGAACTTGTTCATCACTTCTTTACTGAAACCAAAGAAGCAGGAATCTGCAGCTTTGAAGACTTCAAGGTTGTGTTCATCTTTGATGGTCTGGATGAGTGTCGACTTCCTCTGGACTTCAACAAAACTAAAATCCTGACTGATGTTACTGAGTCCACCTCAGTGAATGTGCTACTGACCAACCTCATCAGGGGGAAATTGCTTCCCTCTGCTCACCTATGGATAACCACAAGACCTGCAGCAGCCAATCAGATCCCTTCTGACTGTGTTTGTATGGTGACAGAGATCAGAGGGTTTACTGACCCACAAAAGGAGGAGTACTTCAGGAAGAGATTCAGAGATAGGGAGCAGGCTGGCAGGATCATCTCCCACATTGAGACAACACAAAGCCTCCACACAATGTGCCACATCCCAGTCTTCTGCTGGATCACTGCTGCAGTTCTGGAGAATTTCCTGAAAACCAGTGAGGGTAGAGATTTACCCAAGACTTTAACTGATATGTACAGCCACTTCCTGGTGCTACAAGCCAAAGGGAAGAAGGGCAAGTCTAATGGCGGAGCTGACAGAGATTCATGGTGGAGTCCCGAAATCAAGAAGATGATTGAGTATCTGGGAAAACTTGCCTTTGATCAGCTTCAGAAAGGAAACCTGATCTTCTATGAATCAGACCTGACAGAGTGTGGCATCGATATCAGTGATGCTTCAGTGTACTCAGGAATGTTCTCACACATATTTAAAGAGGAGAGAGGACTGTACCAGGACAAGGTGTTCTTCTTCACCCATCTGAGTGTTCAGGAGTTTCTGGCTGCTCTTTATGTCCATCTGACCTTCATCAACTCTGGAGTCAACCTGCTTAAAGAAAAAACATATCAGTTGTCTAAAGTTTTCAGAAACAAACATACAGTTAAACAGTTTTACAAGAGTGCTGTGAAGAAGGCCTTACAGAGTCCAAATGGACACCTGGACTTGTTCCTCCGTTTCCTCCTGGGTCTTTCAATGCTGAACAATGAGAGTCCCTCACAAGGCCTGCTGACACAGATAGGAAGTATCTCACAGAATAATCAGGAAATAGTCCAGTACATCAAGAAGAAGATCAATGAGAACCTGTCTGCAGAGAAATGCATCAATCTGTTCCACTGTCTGAACGAACTCAGTGATTGTTCTCTAGTGGAGGAGATCCAACAGTCCCTGAGATCAGGAAGTCTCTCCACAAATAAACTGTCTCCTGCTCAGTGGTCAGCTCTGGTCTTCATCTTACTGTCATCAGAAAAAGATCTGAATGAGTTTGACCTGAAAAAATACTCTGACTCAAATTCAGAGGAGGCTCTTCTGAGGCTGCTTCCAGTTGCCAAAGCCTCCAAGAAAGTGCTGTAGGTGGAGTTATTAATAATTTATTTAAGTTTAAGTTAAGTTCCTAAAAAGTAAGAATTATTTCTAAGTCTGTGTATATTATTGCTTTTCTTTCTTAGGCTGAGGGGTTGTAACCTCTCAGAGAGAAGCTGTGAAGCTCTAGCCACAATCCTCAGCTCCCCATCCAGTAATGTAAAAGAGCTTGACCTGAGTGAAACCAGTTTGCCAGATTCAGGGATGAAGCTACTTTCCTCTGGACTGATGAGTACACACTGTACTTTAGGCAGTCTCAGGTAAGATCTTAAACACTGCAGATTTGTGTAATTTCTTTCATGTCATCTTTCTTGCTCAATGTCAAGGACACCATCATGACATCATAAATTTTAGTGTATAGTCCATATATATGTGTCCATACATGGATGTATCATGACAAACATTTGCAACAGATATTTTTTTTACTGCTCATCAGATGAATTTTTAAAATGAATAATTTATATCTAACAAATCATGTAATATTAAGCACACTCACAAAATGTGCACACAATTTAGACATCAGAAATCAGTACTTTTGATTTACCCAACACAGGGAGGGTTCATGTTAATGTCAGTGGAACTAAGTGTACTATTTTTCATTCAGTTTAAGGAGTTGCAATTTGTCAGAAATCAGCTGTAATTCTCTGGGCTCAGCTCTGAAGTCCAACTCCTCATATCTGAAAGAGCTGGAGCTGAGTTCCAATGACCTACGGGATTCAAGAGTGGAGAAACTCTGTGGTTTTCTGGAGAGTCAGAAATGCAGACTGGAGACTCTGAGGTCAGACACCTTGTTTTAGCTGAGCACTGAGATGAATATAATGTAACAATGCTTTACCTGATAGATGTCATCAGCAGTGTTGGTCAAGTTACTTGAAAAAAGTAATCAGTAACTAATTACTGATTACTTCCCCAAAAAAGTAATCCCATTACTTTACTGATTACTTATTTTCAAAAATAATTAATTACTTAGTTACTTAGAATTGGGCTGAAAGATCTATCGCTTTATCACCTCTTCAGGTTGTAAATCGTGTTTTTAAAAAGTAACTGCATAATCCATCATACAAAATGTAATCAAATGGAAAAGTCCCTTTTTAAAACTTGTTTTATCAGTTTTAATCTTTTAACTTTATGCATCAAGCAAAAATTAAATTATATGCAACAGAATTCACATTCTGAACTGGAATACATGTCTACAAATGGCTTTTATTAGAACTTCTACTGAATGTGGGGATGTGAAAATTATATTTTAGCATGATCATGTGTCCAAGTTCTCACCAAGTAAATTGCATGCCAGCAAACACCTACTCTGAGGAAACTCACTCTTTCAATTAGATGCAAGTAAAACACAGCAGAAAATAAATAAAATCAAAGACTAGCGGTCCTTTTGCTCTATTTTCACCTGTAAAGCAGGAGTGGGGTAGGCGGAGGTTTACCCTGGTGCAGGTGTGCCGCAGCGGTCAGTGGAAGAATCCACGAGTTTCTCTGTGAATTTCCCATTACGTCGTAGCTAGGGATGGGTATCGAAAACCGGTTCTTGTTGAGAACCGGTTCCCACTGTTTCAATTCCTTGGAATCGTTTGCCACTTTTAAAAACGATTCCCTTATCGATTCCAGTCGCCCCGAATGACGTCATCACGTTGAGTAGCGTCTTTTACCCAGTAGGAAACACGGCGCCTGAGCGGCACAAACGCTCAAAAGTTTGGTTACACTTTATGAGAAAGGATGACAACAGGGCAACGTGCAATACTTGCAAAGTAGAGATTTCATCAAAGGGAGGAAACACTACGAATATGAAAAAGCATTTGCTCAAAAAACACGCGATTGCTTTCAACGAATGTCGTGTTTTTGATCCGCTCCGGACTAGCGAAGCTCAACCCAGCAGCAGCGGTAGCGTTTCCACGTCCTCTCCCGTTAATACCGCAGGTAACTAATCAATTAGCATTGCATATTATGTTAGCGCGATTTACCTTATTACAAAACCTGCTATTACTGTGCGTTGCATTTAGATAACCATGATGAGAGAGACAGAGTCTGGCTGGCTCAGATGCTGGCAGTTCTCGCTGCAGTCTACCGGTAGCGTCTCCTTTCAGGCCAGAATAGACGAATGTCACCCAGCAGTGTCTAAGTTTGTGGTCAAAGGCTTGCACCCATTTGCCACAGCAGATGCCCCCGATTTCACTTTGGTAAGTGAATGTGTTTAATTGTAGGTGTAGCTGAGATATAATGTACGAATTGTGAATATTCTCAAAACTGTATTGTACATAGGTTATACTTTTTTATTGTGTGAACTTTATTTTTGTGGAACTAAGGTTCCGTGTGTTATTGTTGAAGTGGGACATTAATCAGTGTAACGCCACCTGCGGCCACATAGCGGGTGTGGGGTTTCCTAGCCAGAGCTGTACGGACTCCACACTGGGTGAGGAGAAGCCTGCTGCCGCTGTGTGACACTGATTTTGCTGCTGCACTCTGTTTTATAGGAATAAACCCTGTTTCCAGCCAGTCCGTGTCTGTTGTCACAACGCAGTCGACCATTTCACATCTGCTACATAGGCAGGGACATTACTGGATATTCTTGTGTAATTGCTACAGAATAAGTTATGTTAAACTTTGTTATTGCTACAGGAGAATATTTATTTTATTATTTTACATATACATTTTTTTCCTGGGGACCCTGTGACACCCCATTGAAGAGCCGTAGGCTGGATCTCTTAAGATCTCACTGTTGGGTTTGTAAGGCCATGTTACTCCTAAATTTCTATCTTGTTCAAAGAGAAGATATAAAACACAGTTCTAAGCTAATCGACTTTAGTGTTCTCCTTTTTAAAAAAAAAAGAATCGATAAGAGAATCGATAAGGAATCGAATCGTTAAACAGAATCGAAAATGAAATTGGAATCGTTAAAATCTTATCAATACCCATCCCTAGTTGTAGCGCACTCGGTGCTTGCTTGGACGTTTAGGGTTTTTTTTTCACTGTAAAAATAAGTTTTCTTCCAACGCACAACAGACACTAATGTTTTTGTCACTTTTTATGGAATCAAACTCAAAGTAAGGTCCGTACTTCCACGCTTTAAACGCTGCATGCTCATGCTCTCTCCCGCACTCGATATATTATCCATTGTTGATCTGCACACAGCTGTTGTCACGAACGTCGCACTCGCTTACGTCACTGTCATGAGACATTCTCGCAAAAAATCACGGTTTTAGTAACGCAGTAACGCAGCGTTCCTACGGGAAAGTAACGGTAATCTAATTACCGTTTTTTCAATAGTAATCCCTTACTTTACTTGTTACTTGAAAAAAGTAATCGGATTACAGTACTCTTGCTGAAGCATTTTGGATTAACTGAAGGCTTTTCAGGGAGTTTCTAGGACATCCTGATAATAATGAATTACAGTACTCGAGCTTAGAAGTGAAAACTCCAAAATACTCCAACACAATATGCTGTGAAATACATTGACTTAATGTGAGTAGTGAGTAGAGTTTCTCAAATACAAGTAAAGTCATCATATTTCCTTTGTTCGAAAACAGCTAGACTTCAGCATTTTTATTTTTTACAGATCGATTATGGAGCACTAAATGATTTCAAACATTAAACGTTGTTTAATAAACTAACATCTTTATTTATATACAGTTTATGGAACTGCTGCTTGTCAGAGATCAGCTGTGCTCTTCTGGGCTCAGCTCTGAAGTCTAATCCTGCACATCTGAGGGAGCTGGACCTGAGTAAAAACAATCTGCATGATCAAGGAGTGAATCAACTGTGTGGTTTTCTGGAGAGTCCACATTGTAGACTGGAGACTCTGAGGTCAGACACTGTGTATTACCTGTGCTGAGATGAATATGTTTTGTGTGTGTGTGTGTAGACGTTCAATTTACAGGAGAAAAAATTTTTTACAATCTTTTTTGGAAATCAAAAAACTTTGTTAATAGTTTAAGAAGCTGTTATACAATTTGGGTTTTGCAGTATGTTAGTTATTAAATTTATGCGATGCTTCTGTTTTCTAGTCGATATGCAGAAAACAACCCTAGAGACCAACTTTAAGAGAAATGCATAAGTCACCAGTGTGGTATTTACCAAGGAGATGCCCTGTCCCCACTGTTGTCATGCATACAGGGAGTGCAGAATTATTAGGCAAATGAGTATTTTGTCCACATCATCCTCTTCATGCATGTTGTCTTACTCCAAGCTGTAAAGGCTCGAACGCCTACTACCAATTAAGCATATTAGGTGATGTGCATCTCTTTAATGAGAAGGGGTGTGGTCTAATGACATCAACACCCTATATCAGGTGTGCATAATTATTAGGCAACGTCCTTTCCTTTGGCAAAATGGGTCAAAAGAAGGACTTGACAGGCTCAGAAAAGTCAAAAATAGTGAGATATCTTGCAGAGGGATGCAGCAGTCTCAAAATTGCAAAGCTTCTGAAGCGTGATCGTCAAACAAGCAAGCGTTTCATTCAAAATAGTCAACAGGGTCGCAAGAAGTTTGTGGAAAAACCAAGGCACAAAATAACTGCCCATGAACTGAGAAAAGTCAAGCGTGCAGCTGCCAAGATGCCACTTGCCACCAGTTTGGCCATATTTCAGAGCTGCAACATCACTGGAGTGCCCAAAAGCACAAGGTGTGCAATACTCAGAGACATGGCCAAGGTAAGAAAGGCTGAAAGACGACCACCACTGAACAAGACACACAAGCTGAAACGTCAAGACTGGGCCAAGAAATATCTCAAGACTGATTTTTCTAAGGTTTTATGGACTGATGAAATGAGAGGGAGTCTTGATGGGCCAGATGGATGGGCCCGTGGCTGGATTGGTAAAGGGCAGAGAGCTCCAGTCCGACTCAGACGCCAGCAAGGTGGAGGTGGAGTACTGGTTTGGGCTGGTATCATCAAAGATGAACTTGTGGGGCCTTTTCGGGTTGAGGATGGAGTCAAGCTCAACTCCCAGTCCTACTGCCAGTTTCTGGAAGACACCTTCTTCAAGCAGTGGTACAGGAAGAAGTCTGCATCCTTCAAGAAAAACATTATTTTCATGCAGGACAATGCTCCATCACACGTGTCCAAGTACTCCACAGCGTGGCTGGCAAGAAAGGGTATAAAAGAAGAAAAACTAATGACATGGCCACCTTGTTCACCTGATCTGAACCCCATTGAGAACCTGTGGTCCATCATCAAATGTGAGATTTACAAGGAGGGAAAACAGTACACCTCTCTGAACAGTGTCTGGGAGGCTGTGGTTGCTGCTGCACGCAATGTTGATGGTGAACAGATCAAAACACTGACAGAATCCATGGATGGCAGGCTTTTGAGTGTCCTTGCAAAGAAAGGTGGCTATATTGGTCGCTGATTTGTTTTTGTTTTGTTTTTGAATGTCAGAAATGTATATTTGTGAATGTGGAGATGTTATATTGGTTTCACTGGTAAAAATAAATACCGTATTTTCACGACCATAAGGCGCACTTAAAAGTCTTAGATTTTCTTCAAAAAGTACGGCGCGCCCTATAGCGCAGTGCGCCCTGTGTGTTGTAAGGAGGACGTAGTAGAGAACACCATGAGAACGCTAAAGGGTGAAGTGTGGGCATTGATCATATATACCGGACAATCGCACATACCTGTATAAAAGGACAGGTATGTGCATTATGTGGAACATCGTTGTTTTAACAACCCTGAAAATGGCAAAGACACACGCTTATGAAGCACAGTTTAAACTGAAGGCCATCAGCTATGCGGAGGAACATGGAAATCGAGCAGCCGCGAGAGAATTTAAGATTAACGAATCGATGGTTCGCAAATGGAGGAAGCCAGAAAACAAGCTCCGGCAGGTCAAGAAAACGCAGCTGAGTTTCCGCGGACATAAGGCGAGGTGGCCCGAGTTGGAGGAAAGACTCGAGCGGTGGATCATCGAGCAAAGAACGAGTGGGAGAAGCGTTTCGACGGTCACCATTCGGCTAAAAGCAGTTTCTGTCATGGTTGGCTGTGTGGCAGGCAGGCAAGCAGGAGTGGTGGATCCAAAATGCAGGACTCAGACACAGAAGTACAACTTAAAGCGCAGCTTTATTGCTGGGAAAACCTCTTACTAAACTAAACTCACCAAAAGACAAACAAAAACACTGGTGGACTAAAGCACTGTAGCAGAAACACTGAACTGGAGCTGGAGACAAAACACTGGCAACACGGAGGCAAAACACACAGCTTGATGAGGGTACGACGCAACACTGACTCAGAGAAACACAGGGTCTAAATACACTGGGAAGTAACGAGGAGAATGAGACACAGAAGGAGAGCACAGCTGGGGGAAATTAGAACTGACGAGACAAGCAAAGCAGGACACATTCACATAAGTCACGGACCTTCAAAGTAAAACAGGAAGGATCACACAGAGACGCAAACTTGACACCGTGGAGACAGCAACTAAGAAACACAGAGACATAAACCATAAGGCAGAAGACTCTAAGAACCGATAGACATGGAGGGGAACTCAAACATGCAGACACAGACTTACAGAACAGAGGGGACACAGAGAAACAAGAAGGGCAAGGGATCGAAACTAGAAACCATAGAATAACTCACACCAAGTAGAATAATACAAAAATCACAAAGAACTAAAACGCTGGGTCAGGAGACCCAGGACCCTGACAAAACTAGAACCCATAGAATAACTCACACCAAGTACAATAATACAAAAATCACAAAGAACTAAAACGCTGGGTCAGGAGACCCAGGACCCTGACAGTTTCACTAGCTGAAGAGATGAACATTGAACATTTCCAAGGAGCTCCGTCTTGGTGCTTTCGTTTTATGAAACGGTGCCATTTTTCCATCCGGACCAGGACTACGGTAGCGCAGCAACTTCCAGCGGATTATAAGGAAAAGCTGGCCATCTTCCGCTCCTACTGCAGCAAACACATCGGCGACAAAAACATCCAGCCCAGCCACATCACAAACATGGACGAGGTCCCGCTCACTTTTGACATCCCGGTGAGTCACACTGTGGAGAAGAAGGGGACCAGCACGGTAGCGATACGCACAACGGGGTATGAAAAGTCTTCTTTCACTGTTGTGCTTGGCTGCCATGCTAATGGACAGAAACTGCCGCCTATGGTGATTTTTAAGCGAAAGACTTTGCCTAAAGAGAAGTTTCCAGCAGGAATCATCATTAAGGCAAATGAAAAGGGCTGGATGGATGAGGAAATGATGAAAGAGTGGCTGAGGGAGGTGTATGTAAGGAGACCAGGTGGTTTTTTCCACGCATCACCATCGCTCTTAATCTGTGACTCTATGCGTGCCCATCTCACAGCCGATGTGAAAAAACTAGTGAAACAAATGAACTGTGAGCTTGCTGTCATTCCGGGAGGCCTGACAAAGGAACTCCAACCGCTGGGCATCGGTGTGAACCGCCCGTTCAAAGTAAGGCTGCGAGCGGCGTGGGAGCGATGGATGACCGATGGAGACCACAGTTTCACCAAGAGTGGAAGGCAGCGCCGGGCGAGTTACGCCACAATTTGCCAATGGATTGTAGATGCTTGGGCTAACATGTCTGCTGGCACTGTTGTTCGAGCTTTCGCAAAAGCTGGCATCATTTCCGAGGAGCCGCACGGCACGGAAAGTGACTCTGACAGTGAAGAAAGTGAACCTGGCATGTTTGATGGAGATTTAGCGCAGCTGTTCAATTCAGACACAGAGGATGAGGACTTCCATGGGTTTGATTGATGATAAAAATGTGAGTACCAAACTTTGTTTTGCTCCTGCTTTATTTTTAAATACGCACACTTGTATGCTTGTGTGTTGTTGATGATGACGATTACTGGTAATAAAAATGTGAGTACCAAACTCAGTTTTGCTCCTGCTTTATTTTTAAATATGCACACTTGTATGCTTGTGTGTTGTTGATGATGACGATTACCGGTAATAGAAATGTGAGTAAGGTACCGAACTCAGGTTTGCTCCCGCTTTATTTTTAAATACGCATACGGTACTTGTATGCGCCCTATAATCCAGTGCGCCTTATGTGTGTGTTAAATACAGTAATGGCACACATAACTGAGACTGCGCCTTTTAGTACAGTGCGTCTTATGGTCGTGAAAATACGGTAATTGAAATGGGTATATATTTGTTTTTTGTTAAGTTGCCTAATAATTATGCACAGTAATAGTCACCTGCACACACAGATATCCCCCTAAAATAGCTAAAACTAAAAACAAACTAAAAACTACTTCCAAAAACATTCAGCTTTGATATTAATGAGTTTTTTGGGTTCATTGAGAACATGGTTGTTGTTTAATAATAAAACTATTCCTCAAAAATACAACTTGCCTAATAATTCTGCACTCCCTGTAGATGTGAACCCCAGATCATTAGTCAGATCATTAACAATAGTGGATACTAACGTCAGAATGGATCAAAAATTCGCCACCTCCTCTACATGGATGGATCTGTAGCAATGATATTGGAATGTCATTTGGACTGGAGAAGTTTAGTCGGATGGTAACCAAGAGAAGAAAGGTAGTCAAAATGGAAGGGACTGCACTACTAGAAGGCAACATAGCAGACACTGAGGACATCTACTTGTACCTTGGAATCCCAAAGGCAAATAGGATCCATGAAGGGGTTGCAAGGAAAACCACGACCACCAAATACCTGCAGAGAGTAAAGCAAATGCTGAGGGGTCAGGAAGATTAACATTCAACACCTACATCCTGCTAGTCATCAGAGACCCCGCAAGGATAATAAGCTGGCCAAAGGAGAAGATAGAAGCTACTGGCATCAAGACAAGCGCCTTACCATGCATCGAGACCTAAGGAGCTTGAAAGGGAGTGACTAGGCTCCTTTAAGTTTCGCAAAGACGTTTCACCTCACGTCCCATATGCTTCTCTTGTAAAACAAAATGGTGGAGTCCCATGTATCTATTTAAACCTCAGTGGGAGCTGTCCCTTAAGTGGTTCATAGACCCTCTCATGCCCCTCATCACATAAGTCAAGGTATAAAAAACAGCATGGGTTATTAGCACTAAAGGTTTTGGGTGAAACCACTGTGAGAGGTTGTCTCCCTATCATATTACCTATTGAGGTCACGTGACACAAGATGTGAGTGGGAATTGAGGCACCTGGGAAGGGATCTGTCGAGGAGCGTGTCAGGCTACATTTCACTGTGTGTTATACTTGTATAACTATGCATGTGACAAATAAAGAACCTTGAACCTTGAACCTTGATCTCAAAACTGCATTGTATGTGGCAGACAGTTTTAAGCCACTCCCTCTGTTCAATGAGTTTTAGACACAGTGCACATAAATCCTGTTTCACTGCTCTTACAAACTCTTTGTCTTCTCTGTCCAAAATGTGAACATTAGCATCCTCAAAAGAGTGACCTTTATCCTTTAGGTTCAAATGTTAAGCTTAGTCTTTTCCTGTCGATGTTGCCCTTCTGTTGTGCTATGTGTTTATGGAGGGGCTGTTTGGTTTCTCCAGTGAAGAGGTCTGAGCACTCCTCACTGCACAGCATACACTACGTTGTTTAGTTTGTGTTTGGGAGTTTTGTCCTTTTGATAAACCAGTTTTTGTCTGAGTGTGTGGCTGGGTCTGAGGTCCACTGGGATATAGTTATTGGAGAAAATTTGTCTGATAAACCTGCTACATAAGAGGTGACAGTGCTGTTCCATTTGTTAGTGTTTCTCTTTAGTTGGTGTCTGACCAGGACAAGGGTCAGTTGTTAAGAGTCAACACCAAAAGGATAATGGTCACTTTTTACTGGATGCCAATTGTTACGGTCATGGGTTGCTAGAAGGTTCTCCCTGTTTGAGAATGCTGTGTTTTTCTTTTCTTCTTTCTCTCCCTCTCTCTCCCCTCTCCCTTTTCCTGTCTTTGAAGTTCCAGGTGCCGCGGCTGAGTAGCGTTATGGCTTGTTAGCCATAGGAGGCTCTGAGCGCCGTGTGTGTATAGCGCTTCTGTTTTCTTTCTACGTTTGGAATACTGTGATAGTGAGAGAGAGCAGTGTAGGCTGGTAGGGGTTCTCCGCCATTTTTGTTTGACCAAAGTTTTCTCCTGTTTTGTGGACAGCCAGAGACGTCAGGTATTGTATTTTTTTTTTCTTGAGGGAAGTTATACCACGTGTTTTGTTTATAGGAAGGGGGAGTGTTTTTGTTTGTTATTTTGGCCTCAGAGAGCCTGATGCTTTTAGTTTTTCAGCTCAGCTGTTTCAAGTTTATTCATTTTTTGCTTGCCCCTCCAGGATTTGTGCATACAAATGCATACACTATTATATATTGTACATATATTTATTAGTTTCAGGTTGGCCATTCTTGTATTTTGCTCGTTTGTGTTGTTGTGTTTGCACATCTCTGTTGCTTGTGGGGCTCGCACACAAGAATTTCACTCGCATGTGCTGTGCCAGTGTGCCTGCACATGTGATGTGACAATAAAAGTGATTTGATTTGATTTGATTTGATTTGATTTTGATTTGATTTGATGTGGGTAAGAATGAAACAGAATTAGAGGCATATTTTAATGCATTTGAACATATTGCCATAGCCTTGCACTGGCCTAAAGAGGTTTGGCCTCTGCTGAGGCAGTGTAAACTGGTGGGTAAGGCGCAGGGGGTGTGTGCGGCTCTCACCGTTAAGGACAGTTTAGTGTATGATAGGGTACTGAGTGCCATTCTCAAAGCATATGAATTAGTGCCTGAAGCTTACAGAAAGCATTTCCGGTCCCTCCGTAGGCCCCCCACGCAAACCTTTCTTGAGTTTGCAAGGAAAAAGGAATATTGTTTGATAGGTGGAGTCAGGAGAGTGGTGTTGTAGATTTTACGGCATGATCCTGGGTCCTTTTGACCCAGCGTTTTGTGTTTTCTATTATTGTCATTTTGGTTCTGTTCTTCCTCGGTTAGTGTTCTTTTCTTTCTGCCCGTGTATATCTGTGTCTGGTCTGTATTTCTGAGTTTGTGTCATTACGTGTATGTGTTTCCTGTTTTACTTTGAAAGTCTCTGTCTTATGTCAGTGTGTTCTGTTTACGTTTCCCCTACCTCGTCAGCTGTTATGTCCCCCAGGCGTGTTTCCCTCCTGTTTCCCATCCCTGATTACTGGTATGTGTACTTATAGTGTGTGTTCACCCGTCCTAAACTAATTGGTCTGTGTTGTTTCCCTCGGTCTCCCTGTGTCTCTCTGTGTATTTCCCCGGACCTCCCTGCATCTTCGTTTCTGGTTTGTTTTGTTAGTTTTGCCCAGTTTAGGTTTTCCAGTTTCATGTCCACCCGCACCCGGCAGGGGGGGGAAATGATCCTTGGGGAGTCAGTTTTGGGACCAATCCTGGCCGAGAACAGGAGGGTGACTGCTGGTGGGTCGGTCCCTAAGTGTGCCCTGTGAATGCCAAAGTGGCGGCGGTAGTAAACTACCCTGTTCCTACCACCTGGCGGGAACTTAGGCGGTTCCTGGGCCTCGTGGGCTACTATCGGTGTTTCTGCTGGAACTTCTCAACCGTGGTGGCCCCTCTAACCCGCCTCTGTAGCCCAAAGGAACCTTTTTAGTGGACCACTGAGTGCCAACACATCTTTGATGATGCTAAGTCCCTCCTGTGCAGTGCTGGCCGCCCCAGATTTCATTAGAGCATTCAGCCTGGAGGTGGACGCCAGTGCCATGGGGGCTCCAGAAGGGAACTGATGACATCAATAATCCAATCTCCTACTTCTAGAGATGGGCTCTACTAGTTCAGGAATACAACTTGGACATCAGACATAAAAAAGGGGTAGACAATATATTAGCGGATGCACTGTCCAGTGCACATCAGTTAACCACACAGAGCACTGGTTTTACTAGAGGTGGATTTTTAGGGCGTTACGGTCGGAGATTCTCCCTGTTGGAGAATGCTGTTTTTTCCTCCTCTCTCTCTCTCTCTCTCTCTCTCTCTTCCTGCCCTGTTTTTCAGGTTCTAGGTCCCATGGCTGAGAGTCCTTACGGCTTGTTAGCCATGGGATAAAAAAGGCGGGCATTCTGCAAGCTTCAGCCATTTGAAGTTTCACTTTACTGGACTTCTGTAAACTGAATCTGAATTTTCAGCTCCAAGAAAACTATAAAACACTGAAGAATTTCAAGCACATAACTAATTAACTTAAATCTTTCATTTATTATTCAGACTGGAGAATTGCAGGTTATCGGAGATCAGCTGTCTGGGCTTAGCACTGAAGTCCAATCCCTCCAACATGAGAGAGCTGTACCTGAGTCAGAACAACCTGCAGTATTCAGGAGTGAAACAGCTGTGTGGCTTTCTGGAGGGTCGAAACTGTAGACTGGAAACACTGGGGTAAGATGCCCTGTTTATGTTGTGCAGAAATGAAAGTATATAACATAAGTTTGAGTAAGAGAAAGGGTTTTCTACCCCAGCATAGACTTTCCCAGGGAGGCTGAGATGTGTGATCCCCCTATATTTGGAGCATTCCTTCCATGGTATGACAATATCCTCAGTTGAAGTCATCAGTGCTCCACCTGCACTATACACAGTGCAGGTGGAGCACCAGATTCTATCTGAGGCAATCTTTTTCCATGGCCTCCACGAACTCCTCCTTGACCCAAGTTTTTGTTACTGTGACTGCCCAAGCTGCGTTCTGCTTGGCCTGTTGGTACCTATTGGCTCCCTCCAAAGTCCCACAGGCTAACCAATCCAAATAGGACTGCTTCTTGAGCCTTATGGCTCCCTTCACCTCTGGTGCCCCCCATCTGATTTAGGGGTTACCACTATGACAGGCACCAACCTCCGTGTGGAGGTTGTAGCAGCTTCAGCAATGGAGCTGAACATGATTTATTGATGATCTATATACCCAGTTTCCCTTGGAATTCTGTTGAATCTCTGTCAGAGGGGGAGTTAATGATCTCGTGGATGGGGGCCTCTGCCAGGTGTTCCCAGTGCACCTTCACTATACATTTACTCCAAGCTGTCCAGCATCCTCCTCCGCTACCTTATCCAACTCATCACAAGCTGTTGATCAGTTGACAGCTCAGCGCCTCTCTTCACCAAAGTATCCAGAACATATGGCAGCAGATCTGATGATATGATAACAAAATTGATAACTAACCTGTGGCCTAGGGTATCCATGTGCACTGGACCCTGGTCCAGTGCTTAACCTCTTAAGCCCCAAGCCCACCTGATCTCCTGCCTTTTGCCCACGTATCAGGGGGCGTTGGGGCTTAAGAGGTTAACGCAGGTTTCTGATTGGCTTTCAAGCAACTACCTCGTTCTAAACACGAACAAGACTGAGACCATGATCATAGCTCCTCCTGAGCTACATTCTAAAATTAATCAGGTTCTTGCCTCTTTCAGTTCTTCTGTCAAGTCAAATATTCAGAATCTTGGAGTAATATTTGACTCTTCTCTGGGCCTTGACTTTCATGTAATATCTTTGTCTTGTTCCTGTTTCTTTCACTTAAGAAACATCTCTAAACTGTGACATATGGTCTCTTTAGATGAACTGGAAAAATCTCATCCATGCATTTGTGTCATCACGTTTACTGTAATTCCCTGTTTACCAGCTTGGATAAATCACATTTCTCTCTCCTCCAGGCAATACAAAATGCAGCAGCCAGTCTACCAACTCGTTCTAGGAAGCGTGCTAACATTACTCCCATCTTATATTCTTTACATTGGCTTCCAATAGTGTTTAGAATTTGTTTTAAAATTCTTGTTTTATCATACAGAGCATTACATGGCCAGGCCCCAGATTATTTATCCAAGCTTCATATAAAATACACTGCTGCTCATCGTCTCCGCTCATAGACTCAGAGTCTGTTGGTTGTTCCCCGTACACGACTGAAGACGAAAGGGGACAGAGCCTTTCAGTCTGTTGCACCAAGGCTGTGGAACAGTCTACCACCACAATTACATATGGTTGACTGTGGATTCTTTTAAAAATCAGTTAAAAACTTTACTGTTCAAACAAGCATTTTGTTGATCTACGTATTTTATATTCTTCACATTATTTAACTTACATTTAACCTTTTACATTGTGTATAAGATCGATTGATTGTACTGTTTATTTTAAACTTTCTGCACAGCGCTTTGTGACTGCCTGTCTGTGAGAAGGGCTTAATAAATAAACTTAACTTACTTTCTTATGGACACCATTATGTTCAAACATGGTGTTTGTCATGGACAAACTGTGGTTTGCGCAGAAGTCCAGTAACAGAACACTGCTTGGGTTCAGATCTGTCAGGCCGTTCCTCCCAGTCACACCCCTCCAGGTCTCACTGTCATTGCCTACATGAGCATTGAAGTGTCCCAGAAAGGCAACAGAGTCCCAAGGTTAAGTAGCCTTAAGCACCCCACCCAGGGACTCCAAGAAGGTTGGGCACTCTGAACTGTGGTTTGACACATAAGCGCAGACAGCATTCAGGACCCATTCCCTGACCCTAAGGTGCAGGGAAAAAAAAACTCTCATCCACTGGAAAAAACCAAAGGGGAAACTAGAATAGCCACCCCCAGCCCGATGCCTCTCACCAAGATCTACTCCAGACTGAGTCTAGCCAGGTGTCTGGTTTTGGAGCCCAAGCTGTGCATTGAGGTGAGCACAACTATATCTAGTTGGTACCTCTCAACCTCACGCAGTAGCTCAGGCTCCCTCCCCAGCAGAGAAGTGACATTCCATGTCTCAGTCACTAGTCTCACCAGGACCAATGGGAGACCCTATCAGGAGGGCAAAGCCCTTGACAACACAGACAACTTACCCACTGGGATCCCTGGGACACACAAATCCATGCACCACAATGAGGTAGCGATTTACAAAAGGGTGTATATATACAGTGGGATGCAAAAGTTTGGACAACCTTGTTAATAGTCATTATTTCCGTGTATAAATCGTTGGTTGTTACAATAAAAAATGTCAGTTAAATATATCATATAGGAGACACACAGTGATATTTGAGAAGTGAAATGAAGTTTATTGGATTTACAGAAAGTGTGTAATAATTGTTTAAACAAAATCAGGCAGGTGCATAAATTTGGGCACTGTTGTCATTTTATTGATTTCAAAACTTTTAGAACTAATTATCGGAACTCAAATTGGCTCGGTAAGCTCAGTGACCCCTGACCTACATACACAGGTGAATCCATTAATGAGAAAGAGTATTTAAGGTGGTCAATTGTAAGTTTCCCTCCTCTTTTAATATTCTCTGAAGAGTAGCAACATGAGGGTCTCAAAACAACTGTCAAATGACCTGAAGACAGAGATTGTTCACCATCATGGTTTAGGGGAAGGATACAGAAAGCTGTCTCAGAGATTTAAACTGTCTGTATCCACAGTTAGGAACATACTGAGAAAATGGAAGACCACAGACTCAGTTCAAGTTACGGCTCAAAGTGGCAGACCAAGAAAAATCTTGGATAGACAGAAGCGACGAATGGTGAGACCAGTCAGAGTCAACCCACAGACCAGCACCAAAGACCTACAACATCATGTTACAGCAGATGGAGTCACTGTGCATCGTTCAACCATTCGGCGCACTTTACACAAGGAGATGCTGTATGTGAGAGTGATGCAAAGGAAGCCTTTTCTCCACCCACAGCACAAACAGAGCCGCTTGAGGTATGCTAAAGCAAATTTGGACAAGCCAGCTTCATTCTGGAATAAGGTGCTGTGGACTGATGTAACTAAATTGAGTTATTTGGGCATAACAAGGGGCGTTATGCATGGAGGAAAAAGAACACAGCATTCCAAGAAAAACACCCGCTACCTACAGAAAAATATGGTGGTGGTTCCATCATGCTGTGGGGCTGTGTGGCCAGTGCAGGGACTGGGAATCTTGTAAAAGTTGAGGGACACATGGATTCCACTCAGCATCAGCAGTTTCTGGAGGCCAATGCATCTTTCAACAAGACAATGACCCGAAACACTGCTCTAAATCCACTAAGGCATTCATGCAGAGGAACAGGTACAACGTTCTGGAATGGCCATCTCAGTCCCCAGACCTGAATATTATTGAAAATCTGTGGTGTGAGTTAAAGAGAGCTGTCCATGCTCGGAAGCCATCAAACCTGAATGAACTAGAGATATTTTGTAAAGAGGAATGGTCCAAAATACCTTCAACCACAATCCAGACTCTCATTGGAACCCACAGGAAGCGTTTAGAGGCTGTAATTTCTGTAAAGGTGGATCTACTAAATATTGATTTCATTTCTTTTTTTGTGGTGCCCAAATTTATGCACCTGCCTGATTTTGTTTAAACAATTATTGCACGTTTTCTGTAAATCCAATAAACTTCATTTCACTTCTCAAATATCACTGTGTGTGTCTCCTATATGATATATTTAACTGACATTTTTTATTGTAACAACCAGTGATTTATACAGGAAAATAATGACCATTACAAGGTTGCCCAAACTTTTGCATGTTTAAATCCATGCATAGTTGAAATTTCAACGCCTTTATTTTTATATACACATACTTACATATATATCTCATAGGAACATCATCTTAATATTTCCATATTTAGTGAAACAGAAGTATACAGTCATTAATTTGTTTCACTCATTGTTCTGTTTATATTTTGGTATTTGTTATACTTCATTTAGAATTTTAATTTTCAGCTTCTGTGTTCAACTTCTACATTCTGGATCTTTTTCATCTCTAAACAGATAATACTTCCTATGCTTTATTCAGATTGAGGAGCTGCAGTTTGTCAGAGATCAGCTGCCTGTTTGCAGCTCTGAAGTCTAACCCTTCCCATCTTAAACATCTGGACCTGAGAGGGAACAAGCTGCAGGATTCGGGAATGAAACAGTTGTGTGGTTTTCTGGAGAGTCGGCAATGTAGACTGGAGACTCTGAGGTCAGAAACTGTGTTTTTGTTGTGCTGGCACTAAACTGACAGAAGACTGATATGATACTAAACCATAGTATTTTGACCGTTTCAGTCCAAAAGCTAAACATTTAAAACCCTAATATAAGAGAAGTCTTCGAAGTGATAATTTACTCTGATTTACCTTCTTTTTTTGTCAGGAAGAATTCAGACCAGGGCATTTTTTTTATTGGTTAATCTCTGAAGTATTTCTGATAGTATTATGGCCATTGTAGGTAAAGCCAATAAAAAGAAAAAGAGAAAACCATTATAGGGACAGGAGGTATATTATAACGTGGTACATTATTTACAAAAACAGGCAGAAAACAAGATCAGGGAAAACGAAAGATGTGTGGTCAGGAATGAAAAAGATCACAGAACAAGAACTATTAAACCGTGGGAAACCTAAATAGAGCCAATGTGTTTAACACCTTAAGTCTAGGACCCATCCAAACTCACCTCAGCTCAGGTACAGATATATGAAGGAAATACAAAAATACAATTAAGTACAATCAATGAAAAAAGTAAGATAATACACTATATACAATGGTAGCATACACAGTATGTGATGGATATAGTTGGAAATATGGAAGACAAACTATATAGCTTGGAAGGTCATGGAAGGTCCACTTTTACAGCACATCTTCAATCTTAGTTTGAGCCAGGAGAAGATACCATTACTCTGGAAAACATCCTGTTTTGTCTCAATATTGATGAACTCTGCCCCATCTGCCCTCTATTGCACACTTGTTACCTTAACATCTTACGTCATTACTTTTTTTTTTTTTTTAAAACTCGGCTTGGCCAGTCTTAGGCTCCAGAGGGCTACCTCTCTTGACCGATGGCAGTTTACTTTCTCAACTTTTAAGTTGAGGAGTTACCAAATTGTGTTTTGTTGAAAATCATGTACTATGATTATGTATTTCATCTGGATACTGCAACTGAGCAGAAAAAAAAATATGGTGTCTTTAAAAGTATTGCTTTCTTAAAAAATACGAGTAAGCCATAGTATAATTTAGCTTATTTGAAAGCAAAGAAAGTTATAGATATTTCTATAGTTTGAACACCTTAACACTAATCTGGCTGCCTTGTTCTTGACTAACTGAAGTCTGATCAGATCTGTCTTATTAGCTGCTGACCAAATGATTGAACAGTACTCTAGATGAGATAATACTAGTGCATTAATGACACCTTTCATAATTGACAAAAAAAGTAATATAAAAGGAGCATTTCCTAGCCATAGCTATGCACTGTCCCATTTTCTTAATAACACAGTCAATGTGCTGAGACCATGAAAGGTGGTGGTTTATAGTAACACCAAGTAATTTAATCTGGGTCACCTGTTCTAGTACCATTGGGGTGATTGTGGCTCAAGAGTTGGGGGTTCGCCTTGTAATCGGAAGGTTGCCGGTTCGAGCCCCGGCTTGGGCAGTCTCAGTCGTTGTGTCCTTGGGCAAGACACTTCACCTGTTGCCTACTGGTGGTGGTCAGAGGGCCCGGTGGCGCCAGTGTCCGGCAGCCTGGCCTCTGTCAGTGCGCCCCAGGGTGGCTGTGGCTACAATGTGGCTTGCCATCACCAGTGTGTGAATGTGTGTGTGTGAATGGGTGGATGACTGGATATGTAAAGCGCTTTGGGGTCCTTAGGGACTAGTAAAGCGCTATATAAATACAGGCCATTTACCATTCCAGCTATGGAAAGATTTAGTTGTGGGTTAGTTGTGACTAAGCGTACTCTACTTCCTATTAACATAGATTTTAGATGTTTAAAATCATGTTAATTTTACTTAGCCAGTAAAACACGTTCAGCAAATCTTGTTGCAATACGTTGGTCAATTCAGAGTTGCCACTGGCTGAATAAAACATGGTGGAATCATCAGCATACATTACAAGATGAGATTTATCCAAGACATACGGCAGATCATTTGTGAAAACTGAATAGAGAAGTGGACGCCAAGCCAAGCCAAGAAGAAAAAGACATGGTGAGATATTTTTGGAGGCCCAAGCCTGAGTTGAACACCATTTCTAACCTTGGAGAAATGGTAAATATGGTGGAGGGCTTCATATACCTGGGTGTTCACCTTATTAATAGACTGGACTGGAAGTGTGTCATTGACTCATTGAGGAAAGACTATTGTAGTCTCTGCTTCTGGAGGAAGCGTAATTTAAAAAAAAATTATAAAAAACATTTACAAATAATTTTTAATGTAGTGCAATCTGTTGCTAGTGAAATTTCCTTTGCAGCTATCTGTTGAGATAACAGCTTCAGAGTCATACCACCAGAAAGGTGGTATGACGTGCAATATACTGCTAACAATATTCAGCCCATCCAAATAATTGAATTCAGGTGTTCCAATCACCTCCAGTTCCCCAGGTGTACAAAATCAAACACCTAGACATGAAGACTGCTTTTGTAAACATTTGTTACAGAATGGGTTGCTTATAGCAAAGTGAAAGTGCTAAAAATTGATTCTGTTTATCTGGACATAGGATTTTCAGTGGAAGAAGCATTTCGTCACTCATCCAAGTGACTTCTTCAGTCTCAGCTGACTGCAGGTTTCCAACCTTACAGGGGGTGCAGAATTATTAGGCAAGTTGTATTTTTGAGGAATAATTTTATTATTGAACAACAACCATGTTCTCAATGAACCCAAAAAACTCATTAATATCAAAGCTGAATGTTTTTGGAAGTAGTTTTTAGTTTGTTTTTAGTTTTAGCTATTTTAGGGGGATATCTGTGTGTGCAGGTGACTATTACTGTGCATAATTATTAGGCAACTTAACAAAAAACAAATATATACCCATTTCAATTATTTATTTTTACCAGTGTAACCAATATAACATCTCCACATTCACAAATATACATTTCTGACATTCAAAAACAAAACAAAAACAAATCAGCGACCAATATAGCCACCTTTCTTTGCAAGGACACTCAAAAGCCTGCCATCCATGGATTCTGTCAGTGTTTTGATCTGTTCACCATCAACATTGCGTGCAGCAGCAACCACAGCCTCCCAGACACTGTTCAGAGAGGTGTACTGTTTTCCCTCCTTGTAAATCTCACATTTGATGATGGACCACAGGTTCTCAATGGGGTTCAGATCAGGTGAACAAGGTGGCCATGTCATTAGTTTTTCTTCTTTTATACCCTTTCTTGCCAGCCACGCTGTGGAGTACTTGGACACGTGTGATGGAGCATTGTCCTGCATGAAAATAATGTTTTTCTTGAAGGATGCAGACTTCTTCCTGTACCACTGCTTGAAGAAGGTGTCTTCCAGAAACTGGCAGTAGGACTGGGAGTTGAGCTTGACTCCATCCTCAACCCGAAAAGGCCCCACAAGCTCATCTTTGATGATACCAGCCCAAACCAGTACTCCACCTCCACCTTGCTGGCGTCTGAGTCGGACTGGAGCTCTCTGCCCTTTACCAATCCAGCCACGGGCCCATCCATCTGGCCCATCAAGACTCCCTCTCATTTCATCAGTCCATAAAACCTTAGAAAAACCAGTCTTGAGATATTTCTTGGCCCAGTCTTGACGTTTCAGCTTGTGTGTCTTGTTCAGTGGTGGTCGTCTTTCAGCCTTTCTTACCTTGGCCATGTCTCTGAGTATTGCACACCTTGTGCTTTTGGGCACTCCAGTGATGTTGCAGCTCTGAAATATGGCCAAACTGGTGGCAAGTGGCATCTTGGCAGCTGCACGCTTGACTTTTCTCAGTTCATGGGCAGTTATTTTGTGCCTTGGTTTTTCCACAAACTTCTTGCGACCCTGTTGACTATTTTGAATGAAACGCTTGATTGTTCGATGATCACGCTTCAGAAGCTTTGCAATTTTGAGACTGCTGCATCCCTCTGCAAGATAACTCACTATTCTTGACTTTTCTGAGCCTCTCAAGTCCTTCATTTTGCCAAAGGAAAGGACGTTGCCTAATAATTATGCACACCTGATATAGGGTGTTGATGTCATTAGATCACACCCCTTCTCATTACAGAGATGCACATCACCTAATATGCTTAATTGGTAGTAGGCTTTCGAGCCTATACAGCTTGGAGTAAGACAACATGCATGAAGAGGATGTGGACAAAATTGTCACGGTTTGCGGGGCAAGCCGTGTGGAGTTGAAATAGGACCCAAAATGCGGCAGCTCTGGTGCAGATGAGTGTTTATTTGACAACCGAAAATACAAACAGCAACGGTGTGGGTACCATGAAACAGGAAAACCTAAACTGGGTAGAACTAATAACACAAACCAGAAACGAGGATGCAGGGAGGTCCGGGGAAATACATACGGGAAGACGCAGGGAGACCGAGGGGAAACAACACAGACGAACCAGCAACTACCATGACAGAAGACACAACTTAAATACACTCAGAGAACACAGGGAGATTACACACAGGTGGGGAACACAGGTGACACTGATAAACATAACGAGACAGGGCAGGAGTGAACACAACATGACGCATACTGACGAGAGACTGTCAAAGTAAAACAGGAAGTACACAGAGGTTAAGACAGGAGGAGAGAGAGCACGGGGAGAACACAGACATAACAGGCTGGGGGAAACATGGACTAAACACAAAGAGAGACGAGAGCTCATAAATACACAGAGGGGCACAAAGGGGGTAAGAGTCACAAAGGGAAAACACTTAGGGAACACCACAACAGGACACCTCAGAAAACATGGCCTAAATAAGGAGTGAAAATACAAGGAACCAAGAATACTGGGCCAACATGGCCCAGGACCATGACAAAAATACTCATTTGCCTAATAAGATAAGATAAGATAAGATAACCTTTATTAGTCCCACACGTGGGAAATTTGTTTTTTTTTTTTGTTTTTTTTTTGTTTTTTTTTTAAATAATTCTGCACTCCCTGTATAAACAGTACATTTGCATAATGACAAACTAGAACCACTGAATGAACAATGAGCTGTGAGGTCAGTTTCATGATGATTAGCATTTAAATTGTCATGTCCATGGATCACTAGCCATGAGTACCATTCACAGACAGTTGAGAATTGCTGAAGTTACAGCATTGTAAGATGGTGAAATGGTCACTGAAAAGGCTATGCCCAGATGAACAGAATCAATTCTTTGGGATTTCCTTACGTAGATGATTGAGCATGCATCAAGACAAAGTGGAAGTGATTGAACATGGCAGCAAATGAAGTCAGAGTGGGGTTAGTGGTTTTTCAGGAGTTGAGATTGTTCCCCTTGTTTCAGTGAAAGGAACTCTTAATGCTTCAGCATAACAAGACATTGAATTCAATTCAATTCAATTCAATTCAATTTTATTTATATAGCACCAAATAACAACAAAAGTCGCCTCAAGGCACTTCATAAATACAGAGAAAAACCCAACAATCATATGACCCCCTATGAGCAAGCACATTGGCGACAGTGCGAAGGAAAAACTCCCTTTTAACAGGAAGAAACATCCGGCAGAACCAAGCTCGGGGAGGGGTGGCCATCTGCTGCGACCAGTTGGGGAGAGAGAAGGAAGACAGGATAAAGACATGCTGTGGAAGAGAGACAGAGGTTAATAACAGATATGATTCAATGCAGAGAGGTCTATTAATATATAGTGAATGAGAAAGGTGACTGGAAAGGAAAAACTCAATGCATCATGGGAATCCCCCAGCAGCCTACGTGTATTGCAGCATAAATAAGGGAGGATTCAGGGTCACCTGGTCCAGCCCTAACTATATGCTTTAGCAAAAAGGAAAGTTTGAAGCCTAATCTTTAAAGTAGAGATAGTGTCTGTCTCCTGAATCCAAACTGGAAGCTGGTTCCACAGAAGAGGGGCCTGAAAACTGAAGGTTCTGCCTCCCATTCTACTTTTAAATACTCTAGGAACAACAAGTAGGCCTGCAGAGCGAGAGTGAAGTGCTCTAATAGGGTGATATGGTACTACAAGGTCATTAAGATAAGATGGGGCCTGATTATTTAAGGCCTTGTATGTGAGGAGCATGAATTTGAATTCAATTCTGGATTTAACAGGAAGCCAATGAAGGGAAGCCAAAACAGGAGAAATGTGCTCTCTCTTTCTAGTCCCTGTCAGGACTCTTGTTGAAGCATTTTGGATTAGCTGAAGGCTTTTCAGGGAGTTTTTTGGACATCCTGATAATAATGAATTACAGTAGTCCAGCCTGGAAGTAATAAATGCATGAACTAGTTTTTCAGCGTCACTCTGAGACAGGATATTTCTAATTTTAGAGATGTTGCACAAATGGAAGAAAGCAGTCTTACATATTTGTTTAATATGTGCATTGAAGGACATATCCTGGTCAAAAATGACTCCAAGGTACCTCACAGTGTTACTGGAGGCCAAGGTAATGCCATCCAGAGTAAGAATCTGGTTAGATACCATATTTCTAAGATTTTCAGGGCCGAGTACAATAACCTCAGTTTTATCTGAATTAAGAAGCAATGACAATGTTATGCTCCCAAATTTTTGGGAAAAGTTTGGTGATGGCCCTTTCTGCTCCAACATGACTGCTCACCAGTGCAGAAACGAAGACACATAAAGATATGGATAAGTGAGTTTGGTGTGGAACAATTTGACTGGCCTGTACAGAGTGCTGACCGCCTGAGTTCTTGAAACAGCTTTATTACTACAGTCACAGGCAACTAAAATACAAAGAACTGAAGTAAACATACACTGAGAAATATTAGCAATGAAACTACACTGGACACTAACAGGACACACAGCTGGCGAAATAAGGGAGATCACGACAATGCACAGCTAGAGATACAGACAATATAAACAGGAGAGGAAACAGGGGAAGCAAAAATGATCATGATGCATGCAGGACAAGTGGCTATCAGAATAAAACAGAAAACAGATGATATACACAAGGAAAGGGGAAACAGACACTGATTTTGACTAAACATGGAACCAGAGAGAGACAACAAGGCCAGAAAAAGTATAATTAAACTCAGTACTACAAAACAATAAAACAGAAACTTAACACAAGACACTGTCAAAATAAGGCTGAAAGTACAGATTGCAGAGACACAACCTCGACACACAAAAAGAAAGTGAAAAACAGAGACAAAACTGACAACACAAGAAGGGACATGGGGGAAGCATAATAACAGAAACCTAAACCTAGATAACAAACTAACCTGGGGATACACAGAGGGATTACAAAGAATGAAAATGAAATGAATGGAAATGCTTTTGGATGTCCTATATTAGTCCTATATTAAATGTCTTTGTCATTCTGCAATATAATTTCCTTAATTCAGATTGATGGGCTGCTGTTTGTCAGAGATTAGCTGTACTCCTTTGGGCTCAGCTCTGAAGTCCAACCCCTCCTATCTGAGAGAACTGGACCTGAGTCACAACAACGACCTGCAGGATTCAGGAGTGAAGCAGCTCTGTGGTTTTCTGGAGAGTCGGCACTGTAGACTGGAGATTCTGAGGTCAGACAAGTCATTTTTTAAACTTATGATATAAAGACTGTGGTGACACAAAGCTCATGTTATAATAATTCTCTTAGATTATATATTAGAGGTGCAAGGTCGGATGACAGAATGCAAAAATAGCTAAAGAAATAATGGTTTCTGGCTGCTTGAAAGATGTGCAAAAACCAAACATCAGTGTATATAAAAAAAAAAATCTAAATATGAGGAATCACAGAAAAACAGCAAAGGTCAAACCTAAACAGTGCATGGAAGATACAGAGGCCATAACAAAACAACAAAAGGAAAGAAATGAAAAACAATAGAAAAAAAACAAACAAAAGACTGTATGTACACAAAGAAGGCTGAATAAACAAAATGAAATAGATAGGGAATGTGGCATGGAGAAACACCTCTTGACAGCGCCAAATCACAACTACTGTCACCTCAAGGCGCTTTATATTGTAAGCTAGACCCTACAATAATAGATACAGAGAAAAACCTAATAATCATATGACGTCCTGTGAGCAAGCACTTTGGCAACAGTGGGAAGGAAAAACTCCCTTTTAACAGGAAGAAACCTCCGGCAGAATCAGGCTCAGGGACGGGAGGGGCCATCTGCTGTGACCGGTTGGGGAGAGAGAAGGAAGACAGGTTAAAGACATGCTGTGAAAGAGAGACAGAGATTAATAACAGATATGATTCAGTGCAGAGAGGTCTATTAACACATAGTGATTGAAGAAGAGACACCCAGTGAATCATGGGAATCCCCCAGCAGCCTACACCTATTGCAGAGAGGTGACATTGATTTCACTAGAACCAGTTTTGGATTAGATTAAAAACCCCAGGGACTTCACCCCTGACCATTGCCTACTTCATTCTGCAGAGGATCCCCATAGCTCCTCTTGTGATTGGTGGGTCCAAAAGAGGGTGGATCCATGTTGCTCTTTCAGATTGAGCCCAGGGAGGTCCCATGGGCCAAAGCTGGGCCAATTTAAAAAAAATAAAAAAAAATAAAAGATATTCATTTAAGTTATTTAAGGTAAAAAACATGTATCTCATAGGAAAATAGCAATAGCCTCAAAAGACATAGAGATACACCTTTCAACACTTTTCAAAGCATTTCTTAAAGAATTTTGGCATGTGCTGTTTGGATTTTTCTTTTTCTGAATTTATATATATTCTCTAAACTTTCTTGTGTGCGGAAGAGATATGAAACACTGAGTAATTTAATTTAGAAACTTTGTCTAATGAATTTATGTTCTTTCTTCAGACTGGATAGCTGCAGTTTGTCCGAAATCAGTTGTGCAGCTCTGGCCTCAGCTCTGAAATCCAACCCCTCACATCTAAAAGAGCTAGACTTAACTGACAATAAACTGAAAGATGCAGACATGAGGCAGCTGTGTGATCTGGTGGAGAAACCAAATTGTGGACTGAAGACTCTGAGGTCAGTGGATGGTTTAAGTGTGCCCATGTTGCTTTACATTTATTACTAAATGTATGTATTTTCTTTTAATATTTTCTGTAAACCTATAGCCTATGAGGCTGATTTTCCCCATGTAATTGTGAGATATTTGTATAGCTTTGTAGATAGCTGGATCAAGTCACAGATTTGTAAGTAATGTTTAATTCCTGCCACCTTAAAGGCTTGTAGCGCATAACCTATTGATACAGATAGCTTAATCATATTTAAGATTGAAACATTAATTAACTGTAGAACTTATTTGAGCAGTCTTGTAGCATTACGTCGATGATGGTTTGGGGAAAGTGACTATTGAAGCCAGAATGATCAATCTGAATAAAAGAGTCTAAAGTGGAGGTCGAGCTGTCATACCTTCAGTCAAGCGAAGGCTAGTTTGACTTTGTCTGCTGATGTCTAAATATCCCCCCTCCACTGAAAAAAATTAAGTCGTTTCCCATGTTCACAAATGTCTATGTATATTTGCAGGTGGAAGCTCTGATAAACTTGTGTATGCTGACAGAGAGTGACCTGTGTCCTGATGATATGGAGAGGCTGAAGAAGCAGTAGCTTGTGTGTACAGATCCTGTGAATGGGAAAGATCACAGATTTTTGAAGATAGAAGACCTCAACAAGCACAAAGAATTAGATGGAAAGGTCATGTAAAATGTTAAAAAAAAAATCTGTTGCACTAATTACCATGAAATCCAACTTTTAACTGTAATGTAATAGGATGATGGTGTGATTCAACTTGTGTTATCGTAATGAAAACAAAAAATAAGGATGAAAAGATAAATGAAGGTTGACATTGGTTATAAGCTGATTAAACCTTTGATCTATAACTGTACAATAGGGAAGTGAAAGCGCTGCGGATATCTTATGTGGAGATGGTCAGTGGAGAGGCCATCAACATTATTTGTATTTACATGTTCAATGCAGATGACACAAATATACTGTGTGCAGGTGGGGAATTGCCACAGGTTTTGGAAATGATCACACAGGAATTAACGATATTAAAGAAGTGGTTTGATATAAATAAATTATCATTGAATCTCGATAAAACCAAATTTATGTTGTTTGGAAACCAAAAGAAAAACATCGAAGTAGAAATATGTGTTGACAATGTATATTTAGAAAGAGTAAATGAAATAAAATTTCTTGGGGTGATCATTGACCACAAGCTCTGTTGGAAGCCACACATTACTTATGTTCGGGGGAAATTGGCACGGGGCATTGCCGTCCTGGGAAAAGCAAAGCATATGTTGGATCAGAAAGCACTGCACATTTTATACTGTGCTTTACTACTGCCATATATGAGCTACTGTGTAGAGGTCTGGGGAAACACATACAAAAGTAACACACAAACAATAACTATAATACAGAAAAGGGCCATTAGATTAATAAATAATGTAGGGTACAGGGACCATACAAATGCACTCTTTGTCAAAATGCAAGCTATTAAATTCCAAGACTTGGTGAAGCTTAAAACAGCGCAAATAATGTATAAAGTCATAAATAAATTGCTTCCCAAAGAAATCTGTAAATTGTTCATAGAAAGAGAAGGTGGGTATAACTTAAGAGGGAAATGGAATTTAAAAATACAAAGTGCTAGAACAACTTTAAGAACTATGTCAATCTCAATTGCAGGAGTTAAATTATGGAACAGTCTAACAGAAGAAATAAAAGACAGTCAAAACATAAAACAGTTTAAAGTAAAATATAAAAACCTAATTTTAAATAAGTATAAGAATGAAGAAAACGGGGTTAACCCAGGACGGTAATGTTGCTGGTAATGGTGTTGCGGTTCTTTTTTGGCTGTTTTTTTGTTTTGTTTTGGTTTGTTGTTTTTCCATAACTTGTGTATCTGCAAATATACACATTCTGTATTTTTCATATGAAAGAAACTATACTGTGGTGGGGCTTGCTAATTTCTTGTTTTTGATTTATGTATGTTATGTTTTGTTTTACTTCATATGTTTATATGTTTCATATGTTGTTTGTTTAATTTAAGACAAAAAAAAATTAAATGAATGAGAGGTAAAACTTGAGGGGGTAGGGACAAATAAGTAAATACTTCAGCCTACTCCTTTTCAAACAAATAATGGAATGATATTTTGTAATGATTGTGAAGGCACATGTTTGAAATGTTTGAAATAAAAATGAACTGAACTGAAAAATTTTATTCTGTTCTTTCTCACAATAAACTTCTGTCTACACCAAAAAGCTGCTGGTGTCCCAGAATTTTAATTTTAACTAACACAGCTTTAGGTCCCTTTAATTGGACCCACAGGCAGATTTGGTTTGCTGCAGGACACTCAGCTATCTTCACGTTTAACAAAATGACACATCTGACAGATTAGCAGAGTATAACAGAGTGGAACGGGAAGCACACTGATCAATGGTAAATTGTTTTCACAGTCACAGTGATGGAAATATGTTGGTCACTGATGCCCCTTCTTCCTTTGGGCCATTCAGACTGCTAACAAACTCACCTCTCCTCACCAATCTGTGCCATGGTCTGAGTGACCCTCATCACTCAGGACACTGACACACTCACACCAAGTCCTTTGCACTACCTCCAAGCACTTTGCTCTCCAGTGTGTGCCTTTGTCTTGTTTTGTATGTGCTCCTGAAGTCTTACTATTTATATTTTATTCCTGCAAAGTTGGTGTGGATGTTTCGCTCTTAATTTTATTGCAATATAGGCGCTCTTTGCAGTGAGCTAATTTTATTTTGAAATTCGTTTTAATTTGAAAAACAGTTTCGGGAAGTGACAGGAAGTCAGCCATGTTTTTAGTTCCTAGCGGATCACATGTGGGGATATTTGACCCAGCGACATCTGCCTTTTGTTTGTGCCATCGACACCACCGTCTGTAAGTTTTCATTTGTATTGAATTGTAGGATTGTATTTTATGTATATTTTGTGGAAACAATTGCTGTAGATGAAAACTTTAGTAGTTGTGTGCTAACGCTAATGGATGTGTATTGGAATCTATTTTTGTCGTGCTAATGATGCTAAGTTAATTTTAGCTATGTTATTTGTATTTCAGTTTCACTCCATGAGGAAATACTTACTAATTAAAAGGAGTTGGACGCTACATCCTGACTTCGCGCGTTATTTCAAGTGGAGTTAGGCTACTGCTGAATTGTGTAGCGTACACACACAAGGAGAGCAGGACAGTAAAAAGACGGTTAGCAGTTGGCAAAACAACTCTATGACAGCAAGCTATGTCAACAAACATGGACGAAGAACACCCCGAAGGTGCAAGACCTAAGGGATTAAAACTAAACAAAAGAATCAAATATTTGATATGATACGACATAGAACAACAAGAGCCATTGCTGCCCTCCAGGTGGACTGAAAGGAACACAATTGGAATGAGGTTTTTCCAAATGAAGATTCAAATAGTGCATATGATGCATTCTTATCAACAGTAATTTCACTATATGAAAAACATTGTCCTTTAATGAAGATCACTAGAAAGCATCACAGATCAAATAAGCCATGGATCACAAACGGGATACATGGGGCAAAAAAGTATTTAGTCAGCCACCGATTGTGCAAGTTCCCCCACTTAAAATGATGACAGAGGTCAGTAATTTGCACCAGAGGTACACTTCAACTGTGAGAGACAGAATGTGAAAAAAAAAATCCATGAATCCACATGTTGGAAGACCCAGCCTCGTTTCATCTTCAAAGTTCTCACTGATGGAAGGAGGTTTTGTGGCTCAAAATCTCACGATACATGGCCCCATTCATTCTGTCCTTAACACGGATCAGTCATCCTGTCCCCTTGGCAGAAAAACAGCCCCATAGCATGATGTTTCCACCCCCATGCTTCACAGTAGGTATGGTGTTCTTGGGATGCAACTCAGTATTCTTCTTCCTCCAAACACGACGAGTTGAGTTTATACCAGAAAGTTCTACTTTGGTTTCATCTGACCACATGACATTCTCCCAATCCTCTGCTGTATCATCCATGTGCTCTCTGGCAAACTTCAGACGGGCCTGGACATGCACTGGCTTCAGCAGCGGAACACGTCTCCTCCTGCTACCCCCCCAAAAACCCATCTCCATAGAGACTGTGTCAGCTTCCAAAAAGACAAAAAACAAACTAAAAACCAGCAACAAACAACTTAAACATAAACAATCACAAAGAAAGAACAATACAGTATCCACATCTGAACCAAAGAGTAAAACAGTGAAATGTGGATTATTAAATATTAGGTCTCTCTCCTCCAAGTCTCTGTTAGTACATGACTTAATAATTGATCAACAAATTGATTTACTCTGCCTTACAGAAACCTGGTTGCAGCAGGATGATTATGTTAGTTTAAATGAATCAACACCCCCGAGCCATTCTAACTACCAGAAACCTCGAAGCACAGGCCGAGGGGGCGGTGTGGCAGCAATTTTTCACACCAGCCTATTAATTAATGAAAGACCAAGACAGACTTTTAATTCATTTGAAAGCCTGATGCTTAACATTGTCCACCCCAGCTGTGAAACTCAGAAACCAGTCTTACTTGTTATCATCTATCGTCCACCTGGGCCTTACACAGAGTTTCTGTCTGATTTCTCAGACTTTATATCTAATTTAGTTCTGAGCTCAGATAAAATAATTATTGTGGGTGATTTTAACATCCATGTAGATGCTAAAAATGACAGCCTCAACATGGCATTTAATCTGTTATTAGACTCAATTGGTTTCTCTCAAAATGTAAAAGAACCCACCCACCACTTTAATCACACTCTAGATCTTGTTTTAACATATGGCATCGAACCTGAACATTTAACAGTGTTTCCTGAAAACCCTCTCCTGTCTGATCATTTCCTGATAACATTTACTTTTACAATAATTGATTACACAGCGGTGAAGAGTAGACTTTATCAAAGTAGATGTCTTTCTGAAAGCACTGTAACTAAGTTTAAGAATATAATCCACCCACTGTTATCATCTCCAATGCCCTGTACCAACACAGAGCAAAGCAGCTATCTGAACGCTACCCCAACAGAGGTCGATTATCTTGTTAATAATTTCACCTCCTCACTACGTACGACTCTGGATGCTGTAGCTCCTGTGAAAACTAAGGCCTCAAATCAGAAGTACCTGACTCCGTGGTATAATTCTGAAACACGTACCCTAAAGCAGATGACTCGTAATCTGGAGAGGAAATGGCATGTCACAAATCTAGAGGATCATCATTTAGCCTGGAGAAATAGTTTGCTGCTTTATAACAAAGCCCTCCGCAAAGCCAGAACATCTTACTATTCATCACTGATTGAAGAAAATAAGAACAACCCTAGGTTTCTCTTCAGCACTGTAGCCAGGCTGACAAAAAGTCAGAGCTCTTTTGAGCCAACCATCCCTTTAACGTTAACTAGTAATGACTTCATGAACTTCTTCACAAATAAAATTTTTATCATTAGAGAAAAAATTACCAATAATCATCCCACAGATGTAATATTATCTACAGTTACTCTTAGTACCATTGATATTAAGTTAGACTCTTTTTCTCCAATTGATCTTTCTGAGTTAACTTCAATAATTACTTCCTCCAAACCATCAACGTGTCTTTTAGACCCCATTCCTACAAAACTGCTCAAAGAAGTCCTGCCATTAATTAATTCTTCGATCTTAAATATGATCAACCTATCTCTAATAATCGGCTATGTACCACAGGCCTTCAAGCTGGCTGTAGTTAAACCTTTACTCAAAAAGCCATCTCTAGACCCAGCAGTCTTAGCTAATTATAGGCCAATCTCCAACCTTCCTTTCATATCAAAAATCCTTGAAAGAGTAGTTGTCAAACAGCTAACAGATCATCTGCAGAGGAATGGTTTATTTGAAGAGTTTCAGTCAGGTTTCAGAGCTCATCACAGCACAGAAACAGCTTTAGTGAAGGTTACAAATGATCTTCTTATGGCCTCTGACAGTGGACTCATCTCTGTGCTTGTCCTGCTAGACCTCAGTGCAGCGTTCGATACTGTTGATCATAATATCCTATTAGAGCGATTAGAACATGCTGTAGGTATTACAAGTACTGCGCTGCAGTGGTTTGTATCATATCTATCTAATAGACTCCAATTCGTGCATGTAAATGGAGAGTCCTCTTCACACACTGAGGTTAATTATGGAGTTCCACAGGGTTCAGTGCTAGGACCAATTCTGTTTACATTATACATGCTTCCCTTAGGCAGTATCATTAGAAGACATAGCATACATTTTCACTGCTATGCAGATGACACCCAGCTCTATCTGTCCATGAAGCCAGATAACACACACCAATTAGTTAAACTGCAGGAATGTCTTAAAGACATAAAGACCTGGATGGCCGCTAACTTTCTGTTTCTTAATTCAGATAAAACTGAGGTTATTGTACTCGGCCCTGAAAATCTTAGAAATATGGTATCTAATCAGATTCCTACTCTGGATGGCATTACCTTGGCCTCCAGTAACGCGGTGAGGAACCTTGGAGTCATTTTTGACCAGGACATGTCCTTCAACGCACATATTAAACAAATATGTAAGACTGCTTTCTTCCATTTGCGCAACATCTCTAAAATTAGAAATATCCTGTCTCAGAGTGACGCTGAAAAACTAGTTCATGCATTTATTACTTCCAGGCTGGACTACTGTAATTCATTATTATCAGGATGTCCAAAAAACTCACTGAAAAGCCTTCAGCTAATCCAAAATGCTGCAGCAAGAGTCCTGACAGGGACTAGAAAGAGAGAGCATATTTCTCCTGTTTTGGCTTCCCTTCATTGGCTTCCTGTTAAATCCAGAATTGAATTCAAAATCCTGCTCCTCACATACAAGGTCTTAAATAATCAGGCCCCATCTTATCTTAATGACCTTGTAGTACCATATCACCCTATTAGAGCGCTCCGCTCTCGCTCTGCAGGCCTACTTGTTGTTCCTAGAGTATTTAAAAGTAGAATGGGAGGGAGAGCCTTCAGTTTTCAGGCCCCTCTTCTGTGGAACCAGCTTCCAGTTTGGATTCGGGAGACAGACACTATCTCTACTTTTAAGATTAGGCTTAAAACTTTCCTTTTTTCTAAAGCATATAGTTAGGGCTGGACCAGGTGACCCTGAATCCTCCCTTTGTTATGCTGCAATAGATGTAGGCTGCCGGGGGATTCCCATGATGCATTGAGTTTTTCCTTTCCAGTCACCTTTCTCACTCACTATGTATTAACAGACCTCTCTGCATTGAATCATATCTGTTATTAACCTCTGTCTCTCTTCCACAGCATGTCTTTATCCTGTCTTCCTTCTCTCACCCAAACCGGTCGCAGCAGATGGCCGCCCCTCCCTGAGCCTGGTTCTGCCGGAGGTTTCTTCCTGTTAAAAGGGAGTTTTTCCTTCCCACTGTCGCCAAAGTGCTTGCTCATAGGGGGTCATATGATTGTTGGGTTTTTCTCTGTATCTATGAAGCGCCTTGAGGTGACTTTTGTTGTGATTTGGCGCTATATAAATAAAATTGAATTGAATTGAATTGAATATAAACCATGTGAAAACAAAAATGTGAAAAACCATTGCTATTCTCTATAAAACAAAGCATGTACTGAACAAAAAATCATTATACAGACTTTATTGTTCTCTGTTGCTTCCATATATGACTTACTGTCTGGAGATATGGGGTAATGCATATAAAACGAACACTCTTCCTATTTTCAAGTTACAAAAAAAGAGCTATAAGAATTATAAACCAATCAAACTATATAGAACCAACTAACATTTTGTTTATTAATCTGAATACCCTGAAATTTTATGATTTAGTTGAATATAAAATGGCACAGATAATGTATAAAGCACAAAATAACTTGCTTTGCCCCAGTACTCAGAAGCTGTTCAAAGTCAGAGGGAGTCAATATGACTTAAGGGGAACAGATTTCTTTAAAAAAAACAAGATGAGGACAAATATAAAGCAGAGATGTGTTTCTGTTAGAGGAGTTAACCTGTGGAATAGTTATGACAGTGATTTAAAAAGGTGTAGTTCATTTTCCTTGTTTAAAAATATGTTTAAAAATAGAGTATTAGAAAAATATATAAATCAAGAATGAAAAGAGCAAAAAAAACCAAAACAAAAAAAACCCTCTTGATTCTTTTGCTTTGATGTAGTTACTTATCTAAGGTGGAAAGTTTTTTTTGTTTTTCTTGTTTGTTTGTTTGGTTTTTGCTTTGTTTTATTATTTGCTTCGAGCTGCATGCAAAAAGATATTTTGTGAAAAGGGTTGGCGTAATAAGCAAATGCTTCAGCCAATACCTTTTGATTAGCCTTGTCTCATGCTTTCTTGCTTTGTGGTAGATATTTGTTCTGTTTTTACTGAGATATTTGAATGCTAATCAATAAAAAAACAAAAAAAAACAAAAACAAAACAAAAAAACAAAACAAACCAAAGCCTCCTCAAGACGGAGCATCAGTTAAAAGCACTGGTTCAGTTTCCAGATATTCAAGTAGATCAAATGTCAGTGCAGCAGCAGCACACGCGAGAGCCAAGGAAGAAGCTGCTCGTGCACATGTTGCCTTCGCACAGAGAGAGATCAGCATTAAAGTCAACAAAGCAAGATTAGAAGCTAATCTCAAAGCCTTAAATCTGGAAAAGGGAGCTGCAGCCACAATTGCACAAGCAGAAGTTTTGGAAGCAGCAGCAGAGATAGAGGTTGAAGCACATCCTAGTTGGAAAAGTCTCCCAGTTATGGTGCAGAGTAGGCCTACACATGAACGTGTAAGCGACTATATGAGAGACCAAACTATGCAGCTTAACCAACGTAATGAACCAGTCAATCTCTCAATATCAGAGCATCCTATCGAGAAGAGCCCTCCACCATCGGCTAAGTACATCATTAAAGATGAGTATATCGTGAAAGACTCATGGCCCACATCTTTCCAGCCACAACCAAGTTCCAAGGTTGTTGTACAACTTGCATAGTTCCCATTTCTGTATAGCTGTGTATCTCATATTTCTGTATAGTTCTTTATTTCATATTCTGTATAGTTTTTTTTCATATTTATATCCTGTTCATAGTCTGTACATAGCTTGTACTCACTACAGCCTGTACATACTTATAGTTATAGCATATTCATAACATACTTCATACCGTGTACATATTACATACCATAATAAACCCATTTCTGTAATATACTTACATATCTATATTATTGCTAATATATATTGTAATATATCTATATCATGGCTAAAGCAATTCTGGAAGGATACAAACTGCAGTTCGTTGCCCTGTACCTGTGACATGTGCAATGACAATAAAGTTGAATTCTATTCTATTCTATTCTATTCTATTCTATTCTAACGCATGCATACCAAACTGCTCACACCTCTACCCAATCAGCTCAGCCAGACATAAATGGTCACCTCCAAGTTAACAGTGTGGAACTCCTGCAAGAAAAAAAGAGCAATAGGCCCTACCCTAAACCAGAGCTAACTTTTCCTTAGTATCCCAACACTTCTCATACACACCCTCCAGACTCTTCAGTGATGATGGACATGGCGAAGTAACTGGCACGAAAAGAGCTCGTGTGCACTGGCTTAACCCACTTTGACGATCATCCAGAGTCATACAGAGCATGGATATCTGCCTTCTCCAATACCATTAAGATATGAGATGAGATAGCCTTTATTTGTCAGTTGCAGGTCTTTTGCCCAAAACCGAGATGACAGACCTTGCCGACCGTAAATACAATACAAACATCACATTGGGGAGACAGGTCAGGCCAGGTAACGAGGAAAAAAGCATCGAAATGTGCAACACAAAAGGATAATACAGGAATGCACAGGTATCAACACACCATAACACAATAAACACAGACAAGCAACATGGGAAAGGGTTCCAGTGTGTACATCTGATCTGGGACTGCTGTAATCTTCGACTGCGCCTCCAGCTGACCCGATGTCCACATCATGGGGGAGGTAAGCGTTGGAGGTGGCGTTGGATAGGGAGGGTGATGTGTCGGTGAGTGCTTATCAGTATCAGTATATGTATACTGCGTGTCCATAGTTCAGCTGAAACAGTCTTCCAGCCAACCCAGGTGGCCTTGTAGGGAATGGGAAGGAACAGACTCAACACAGTCATTTCTGGATTCAGTTTCCACAGAAATTATACCCATCAAAATGTTTCGTTGTTTAAACATGATTTTTATGTATTTTAATCCAACCAGATTTTTTAGAACACTTTTTCTTTTTCTGACATTGTAATTTCAAGATGATTAAAGAGCCCAGAAAGATGAAAACAGCTTAAGGGTTTGGACCTTACTGCAAGTGAACAGCTGGATTTACTTTCAAAGTGGCTTGGGAAGGAATCTTCTGCATATGTCAAGCGCCTAACAGCAGTTCATATTGACAACTCAAAATGGTCTGGGACAGGCTCGATGAATGCTACGGTGCTCCAGAAGTCATCGAAAGTGCTCTCTTTAGGAAGTTGGACAGCTTTCCTAAAATAACAAACAAGGACAATTACAGGTTAAGGGATCCTGGAGATCTATTGATGGAATTACTTTCAGCAAAAGAGGATGGCTACTTGCCCGGCTTAGCTTACCTGGATACCGCCCGTGGCATCAAACCCATCGTGCAACAGTGACAAGCACATCACAGCTCTTCATCCTGGTCCACCACAACTGTCCACCAAGGCCTCAAGTCCCCCAACAGGTGACGGCGGGGAGCCGGAAAAAGAGGACACCATCCCAGAACCAGTTGCAAGCCCTCTGTGGCGATTTCGCCAGGTCAAAATGTTGTTCCAAGATATGTCTTGTTAAGGTTTACCCTGAAGAGTTCCCACAACAAGCCATCAAAATGTATGCTCGATGACCAGAGCAACAAGTCTCTAGCCAGGTCAGAGTTCTTCAACTTATTCGGAATCGAAGTTGGCTCATACCCCTACATCCTGAAAACTTGTGCTGGCTTAGCCGCAACCTCCGGCAGGAGAGCAAATGGCTATCAAATCGAAGCAGTAAAATGGTAAATGGCCTGTATTTATATAGCGCTTTACTAGTTCCTAAGGACCCCAAAGCGCTTTACATATCCAGTCATCCACCCATTCACACACTGGTGATGGCAAGCTACATTGTAGCCACAGCCACCCTGGGGTGCACTGACAGAGGTGAGGCTGCCGGACACTGGCGCCACCAGGCCCTCTGACCACCACCAGTAGGCAATGGGTGAAGTGTCTTGCCCAAGGACACAACGACTGAGACTGTCCAAGCCGGGGCTCGAACCGGCAACCTTCCAATTACAAGGCGAACTCCCAACTCTTGAGCCACGATCACCCTTGATTGAAGGAGTAAATGGTGAAGTTAGCCTTGCGCTACCAACACTGATCGAATGTGACGACTTACCAGTAAATCGTGATGCAATACCGACACCTGAAGCTGCCCTCCATCACCTGCACCTCAAGAACCTTGCTAGCAAAATCCTGCCTCTTGATAATGATGCCAAGATCCTGCTTTTGCTTGGGAGAGAAATTCTCCAGGTTCACAAGGTGAGGCAGCAGATCAACGGTCCTGGTGATGCACCCTTCGCTCAAAGGCTTGACCTTGGATGGGTCTTAGTAGGTGATGTGTGTTTGGGAAAGGTTCATAAGCCCATTGTCCACTGTTATAAAATGAACATACTGGAAGACGGAAGACCATCATTGTTCAGACCTTGTACGAGCCACATCCATCTCAAGCAAATGGTCAACTCCAGTCAAGTCAAGGGACTCTCACACAGTTGCCGTAGCACTGCAATGGACGATGACTCACTCGGCAACACAGTCTTTGCAAGAACAGCGGATGATGACAAGCGGGCCTTCTCCATAGAGGACGAACAGTTTCTGCAGATAATGGGTGATGAGGTTTTTCAGGACGAGTCAAATAGTTGGGTGGCTCCTCTTCCCTTCAGGCCCCCCAGACCACCTTTGCCCAACAATCGTGAGCAAGCACGACTCAAGCGCACAATGCAATGGCATCTCGCTGAACAACGTGCTACTCAACGGACCAGACTTGAATAACAGTCTAATGGAAGTCCTTATTCGTTTCAGGAGAGAGTGAGTAGCAATCATGGCTGACATCGAACAGATGTTTCATTGTTTTGTCGTGAGAGAAGACCACCAAGACTACTTACGCTTTCTGTGGTATAGAGATAATGATCCCAGCAAAGACATTGTTGAATACAGGATGAGGGTTCATGTATTCGGCAACATACCTTCTCCAGCTGTGGCAATATACTGTCTCAGAAGAGCTGCAAAGGAAGGAGAACAGCAGTACGGGTCAGACACCAGACATTTTGTGGAATGCGAGTTCTATGTAGACGATGGTCTTGTTCCCACATCCACAGAGGAGGAGGCAATTTCTCTGCTACAGAGAACCCAAGCATCTCTCTCTGAGTCAAACCTGAGACTGCACAAGATCACGTCCAACAGCGTTGACGTCTTGAAAGCCTTCCCTGCAGGAGATCATGCTAAGGGCATTAAAGATCTTTACTTGGATGGAAGCGCAGTACCCACACAGCGAAGCCTTGGATTGAGTTGAGATGTTAAAAGGGACACATTCACCTTCCAAGTGTCAGTCAGTGACAAGCCATTCACATGACGTGGGATTCTCTCCACCATAAACAGTCTTTTTGACCCTCTCGGCTTCGTCACTCCTGTGGCTGTTCAAGGCAAGTCGTTGCTGAGAGAGTTGAGCTTAGATGGAACCAATGCCAGTCGTAGAGAGATATGCATCTTTTCAGACGCTTCAACCAAAGTGATTGGTGCGGTGGCGTACCTCAAGACAACAGATGCAAATGACCAGGTTCATGTGGGTTTGAACCTGGGCGACCGTGGCTCAGGGGGTTGGGAAGTGCATCTGTAACCGGAAGGTCGCCGGTTCGATCCCCAGGCTCTCTGTCCTGGTCGTTGTGTTCTTGGACAAGCCTACTGGTGTTGGCCAGAGGGGCTGATGGTGCAATATGGCAGCCTCGTGTCTGTCAATCTGCCCCAGGTGTGGCTACAACCGTAGCTTTCCTCCACCAGTGTGTGAATGAACAGTGCCATTGTAAAGCACTTTGGATGACTTGAAAAGCGCTATATATATCCAATCCATTATTATTACCATACCAAGACTGGAGCTGTGTGCGACAGTGCTAGCCATAGAAATTGCTGAGTTTATCGTTCAAGAGATCGATATCCAAATTGATGCGATCACCTTCTGCTGTGACAGTAAAGTGGTGCTGGGCTACATTCATAATCAGTCCAAATGTTTCTATGTGTACGTCCACAACAGGGTTCAGAGAATCCACCAGTCCACACAACCGAATCAGTGTAGGTATTGTTGAAATCTCCCAATTCTTTGAATCTTTGGGCTGGAGGAAGGACAATACTCGGTGTATTTATGCTCAATCAACAATCATTTATTTCCATACAATTCAACACTTAAGAGCATGTCCGTCTATCTCTATGTGGCTCCAAATTCCCTCTTTATTTAATTTCACACTCGTCAGGGGACAGGCACACAAAAATTTCAAACCACTGAAACGAGGAATTCAACCTTTTTTTATATTTCTTTACTAATCTAGACTCAACCTTTGTTCGCAAAATGTGTCTTGTTCTAGTCCGGAATAAATGTGAACCCGTGGTTACACGGTCGTTCCAGTGTTTTTCCATAGCTAAGCGGGAGTCCTCGGTTCCCAAGTCGCCACCTCGGCACTTAACCTGCCTGCACGTCTACAGACAGGGGGGTTGCCAAACCATGAACAAAATTAGTTTCCACAGGTACACTAGGCATCAACCTTTGATCCTAAAATGTGTCTTTGCTCTAATGTCCTCCTATTCAAACACATCAACCATCACTGTCACTGTGTTCACGCTTCACACTCACAAAAAACACACTCAGAGCGCGCCTCACTCACACTCAAAACAACACCTAGAGCGCGCTTTACACACAAGACAGCACCCAGAGCGCGCTTCGCAGCTTCGCACACACTCACTCAGAGCGCGCCTTCACACACACACACACACAACACTTTTCCTCAGCGGGAATTTTACACAGAAACCTCTGAGCTCAACTGTTAGATCTTCTTAAAGCACACTGCACCATAGACCAAAATACCCCTTTCTCTGCACTTATGACCACCACAACGGGGCAAAGTCGCATCATAAAAGTGATGCTTGCATCCCCGAAGTTATACCTGACATCATAAACCAGGTTTTGCTCTATGTACTTCTTGGCAAGTAAAATTTTACTTTGTTTTATGACCGCAGCCCTTAAAACTCGACTGACGCCACAAACCACCGTCAAACCTCTATCCAATGTACTAAAACTAGCACCAACCACTACTGCACTTCACGGCCGCACCACCGGAACACGGCTGTATCATAAACCAAACCTACGGACGTGTTTCGCTCTCGCGTTGCCAGCGTTCAACTGCACCGTGAGCCAGCATCTGCTTTTCCTTAAATCAACTTCTATTTCATAGCCGGCAAGAGCCAGGACGTAACCGACACCATAAACAAACTTCAAACCTCGACTTCAATGTACTGAACTAATGGCCGCGTCTTCAGAAGAAATTCTAATGTATTATTGCTACAGAAGCCAGTATTAGACAAAATTAAATGTGGAAGGTAAAGTGGCTGCAACTAGTCCAACGTAGTATGTTATTAGTATCTCGGTAGAAGCAGTTTACTGCAACTAGTCCAACGTAGTATGCTATTAGTATCTCGGTAGAAGCAGTTTACTGCAACTAGTCCAACGTAGTATGTTATTAGTATCTCGGTAGAAGAAGTTTATTTAACACACTGGAATTCAGCCTCAACTTATGTTGTTAGTATCTTGCGCCAAAAACCAGACACCGACAAATTTACTGTGAAAATACGTGTAACTCAGTGAACAGATTAATTTGGAAAGCCCAATATGCACATTTGGTATTTATAATACAACAGGCTGTGCTTACCTTTCTGTTTTAGGCCGGCCTTCTGTTCACCTTGCCCCACGATCTCACCAAAGGCCAAATCTACACCTCCTCAGCACACCAAGTATCCGGGTCACACTGCACCAAGTTGTTGAAATCTCCCAATTCTTTGAATCTTTGGGCTGGAGGAAGGACAATACTCGGTGTATCAATGCTCAATCAACAATCATTTATTTCCATACAATTCAACACTTAAGAGCATAAGGACCATCATGATGGGGAGACATGCCTGAAGAGGGTCACAGCAAGTCTCAAAATGGTGACGGGTTACACAGCCTTTTATAGCTCCTAGCGGCCCCCATCTAGTCGTCAAAGCCAAAACATCACATTCTTTCTCTGTTACAGCGCCTAAGTTATGACCTCGGCAGTTGTTTCTCTGCTTTCTGTAAGGTGGGGGGTATGGAATGTGGTCTGTCTATCTCCCCTGTCTTAGACACAGAGTCTCCTTCTCTTCATGATTCAACAATAGAACATGTCAAGAAAACAGTGTAACACATTCCCAGCAGATCAAGGATACAGAGTGATGCACCTTTATCTAATGAACTAATATGTGAATATGTTCTGTTAACTCAAAAGTATAATGAGAACTAAACTACATACAGCTCACACACTCTATGTTAAAGGGTATAATATGATCTACAGCAGTATCATACTTCAACTACTTTGATTACATATATAAGGTAACATATGATAACAGAATAATATCACAGTATGTACCTACGGAGCATAACCCAGCTGACCATGCTTCTAGGTCCATTCAAGCCTCACAGCTCACCACAACCAACTGGTTCACGGGTCCAACATTTCTATACAAATCACAGCCAAGCAGCGAGCAACATGAGACCTTTGAGCTTATCAACCCAGACGCAGATGTTGAGATACGACCACAAGTTACCACCTGTGTTACAAGTCAAAAGGACAAGTCCCTGGGTTGTGAGAGATTCACGAAATTCTCTTTCTGGAAGTCTATACGGAGAGGAGTTGCAACACTCATCCATGTGGTTTGTTCTTTTAAGGCAAGCAGCCAAGGAACCAACGGGTGTAATGGTTGGCATTGGTGCCGTAAACCTCTCACAGCTGACGAGTTGTCCAAGGCAACTACAGTGATTCTTGTTGCTGTGCAACAACTTAACAACTTACTGTGAAATACTTACTAATTAAAAGGAGTTGGACGCTACATCCTGACTTCGCGCGTTATTTCAAGTGGAGTTAGGCTACTGCTGAATTGTGTAGCGTACACACACAAGGAGAGCAGGACAGTGGAGCACCCATATTAAATTAGGTTCTTTTGGATTCTTTAGGGCCAAGAAAGACACGGCTCAAAAGTGGTCCTTTTACTTTAAAAAATGATCTTTATTTTACATATCCAGATATGTAGACCTTAAGACAAAACACACAACCCCAGCACTGAAGCACAAACGAAAGCCTAGTTATTTATATACTTGCTCTCTACGTCATACCACACTTTAAGTTTCGATCAAGGCCTAGTTGGTTTCACTTTCTAGCTGCAAAAGCACGCTTCTGCAAAAGCATGCAGTTTCCTGTCAGCACTTTTTGGCACAGAGTGTACTCAGAGTTAGGCCTTTCTTATATATAGCAATATAATCAGCATATAAACATTTAGGATGATAAATTTAAACCTCAACATTTTGTTGTACACGTACAATGACAAGAAAGGGCTATTCTATTCTATCTCTTAGATAATGTTTATATTTAATAAAGGGGATGCTAAAATGACTTTTACACTCTAGAAATGAACTAAATGCATTTTAAGTTACTTTTTAAATGTGGTTGCAGACAGATCACAGATTCAGAGTAGACCGTAAAAAAAGAAATCCTAAAAAAACAGTAATATTCCGGCAGCTGGGGCGCCAAAATAATACCATAAAATAACTTTCTCATAGAAATACGGTTTGTTGCCCTAATTTTACATGGGATTTTGCCTTTTTCAAGTGCTTTTAAACATTAAATTAGGAACATTTTAATGTGATTAAACAATGAAATTACCTATAAACAAGGTCAATGAATGCGGCAATATGAATAATAATACTTGTACAGAAATATGCAGTTAACAGTTGGTTTAAATAATAATGGTGTCAGGGTTGGCTGAGGAGAACCCAAATGCTAGACTTTTAGAATGGAGAAAGTGAGTTTATTTAACAGAACAGTGCCAACAGTCCACAGTGTGTGCTTTCCCAATTCCCCCTGTACCGTGATTCCTTTCCGTGATGCGTGGTTGTGCTTCGTCCTCCTTGGTGCCAGTGTTCAACTGTTTACTGCTCCCTCCACACGTTTCCGTAATCACCCTGGAAACAAGAGATGCCACAATGAGTACTGCCCCATCCACTGGCCGACTAAACACGTTAACTAGTGATGGCCCGCTTGAAGCTGACGCTCCGGAACGTGTGTCGAAAAAAACAACACACTGGTTCAGAAGCACTGTGTCGAGGCTTGCTTTGTTTGGCACAAGTCACGTGACCAGTGACGTCCGAAGCTTCATTACGCACGTAACTGCTTCGGTACCTGATTCAAACGGATATAAGGAAGTGAATTATCCAATGGATTCGTGGAGTGTGTTGATGGTGACAGATAGTGACGAGGTGATCATTCCACTGACAGATATGGAGCCAGCGAGGAAGAGAGGACGTTCTGGCGTGTGGGAATATTTTGAGTTGATTTTGCTCAATTCATTTTATCTGCCGAAGTGAAAAACTTGAAATGTCCAAAATCATGTTTTCATAATGTAAATATCATTACAGCATATGACTTTAGGAACACTTCCATGTGAATTAAAGCTAATGAAGACTACAAAAATGTATTTGACACTATACGTACATTACATTGCTACAGTTTAGAAAATCATTTTGTTTATTGTTTTTAGGTGATAGTCTGCAGGACCCAGGAATACCTGCATATCTACCAGCTTGCAGTGTGGTTCCTGCACTCCACAGCCTCTTCTGTTCCATGCAAGTGGATTTTCTCCAGGGCAGGAGAAACTATTTCTAAGAAAAGAAACAGACTCAGCCAGCGCACAGTAACACTAATCCTCTTTTTAACTGTAAATAACAAAAGGGCTACCTGACATAGATCATGTTTTTACTTTGCAAGTTCTTGATTAGGGGTGGGTTTTGATTATCGCCTTTCTGATTACAATCCATGCTAAATTGAATAAAGTGATATTGATTCATTAAAATCCCGTGTCGATTTGTAAATTAACGTTATTATGCCTGAAATGCCAGCATCTCAGGTTAAACCTCACAACATGTCGTCAAACACCATGCAGCTAAAACAGTAACTGGGAGCAGGTTTACGAATTCTGCATACAAACGTGAACACAGAGCGCGGACCCGACGCGTCAGAATCAGATTTTGGTGTGTCGTCGGGTCCGCGCTGTGTTTGCCTCTTTTTTTTTCGCTGGCTTCTGCAGCTGCAGGTTTCATAACTCTCTGTTTACATCTCTAATTAAGTCTCACGTGTGTCAGCTTTCTTTTAATAGATACGAAATTATGGATATATACTGTTAAATGATCAGAATTGTAATATTTCTGACTGAGGCAAAACTTTCCAGATTCCAATCAAATTGAATCGGATCCTGTATCGAATCAAAAATGATTCTACAAATCAGTGACGATGCAGCCGTACTCAGCTTCCTAAGCATTTTCCCTTTCCAGTTCACAATCAATCCCACCCCTAGGTCAAAAATATGTATAGGACAATTGGCCTCATCTAATATTTTGTATGAACCTGTCCAGCTGTCCAGTGATTAAATGACAAGTAGATGGAGGCAGGACTTCACAGCAGGGGCATACTCCATAATGTGCTGTGCATTCTCATATGTATATTATATATATTGCTCACTTATTGTATTTACCAACATCAAGGAGTTATGAGCAAAGAAAGGCCACACCATAGTGCATGTTTAAATAGGGAAAGTTTATTGATCAAAATGTATTACGCAAATACGCATTACATTTTTTTCAGCCCCCCAATCGAGAAAACAAAACCAATTACATGTTCAAAGCAACGGAACGGTGGCCCAATATCAGAGAGAACTCCACTCTTGAGTGAGCAGTGATGATTGAGCAGTCCGTTTTATTTTGCAGATTCAAGCTGCTCTTCAAAATTTTCACCACCAGATGTCACCGGAGAGGACTGTGTTGAAAAGCTTCGAGTAATGAACCGTTTTTCAATACAAGCTTCAGTGCTTCGGAAAGCTTCATTTGGCCATCACTAACGTTAACCATTCCAACAAGAAAGTATTGAAAACACGAGCTCCGCACTAACTGTATTTCTAGTTTAACGATCCCACGCCGACTGCTGCTCCACTGCTCTCTTAAGTAGAGCCCCTTGATTAGGCAGATCAGCAACAGGTGAGTTATTATCACAGGTGTGGCTGGCTCCAAGGCAGGGACTCTCCAGACCTGGTGGGGCAGCAAAACTGACACAACAACACACAGGGAAACAAGGAACGAGGAGCAGATCACACCACAACCATAAACGATTAAGAAAGACAAATAAAACTCATAATATTCTCAAAAAAATACTCAAAAAAGAACACATGATCCCTGGGTCACAGAGCCAGGCCCATGACAAATGGATTGCATTCATATAGCGCTTTATGAGACCCTCAAAGCGCTTTAAAATTCCACTTTATAATTCTCCTCTGGCCATCACCAGTAGGTGTTAGGTGAAGTGTCTTGCCCAAGGACACAACGACCGAGAGTGTCCCAGCCGGGGATCGAGCCGGCCACCTTCTGATTACAAGGCGAACTGCGAACTCTTGAGCCACGATCACCCTAAATAGCAATAATAATAATAATTATTTGATTTAAAAAAAATTTATAAGAATCATTTTATATATTTTTCCATAGCATTACATTTGAATTTAACAGTTCAATCTTTCAAATAACAGACAAATATTTGTGAAATTATGATGCATTTGTGAATGTATTTTAACATACAAATAATATGCATATGTACAGACAAATACATTTAGAAAAAAAGAAAGTTATGTTTTATTACATTTACAGTGATTTTACGTTAATTTACATTTGAAATTTAAAATCACAGTCTATTTATGTGAATTTGATGATATTCTGGAAGAACAGTACAAAACTGTAAAATACACAGTTAAATACTTTTATATTACAATTTTCTTTTACAGTGTAGTTAAGGCCTGGATCCAACTATTGATATGTGCTAGTTAGAATTATTACGCTCTTGATTTTCTCTGGCTGTCTCTTTTCTGCTCTGTCCTCCTAACACATCATCCTTCGTGGAACATTAAGATTCATATGTGGGTCACAGCCAGGAGGACAGAGGTGATGTAGAGACAAGGTAGAGGACTCTCTTACTTTTGTTAACAATAAATTAACATTTAACTCATTTGTAGGAATGCAATCACATTCAGCTGTTACATGTAGGTGGAACTAGACTCTTTGCATTTAGTTTCACATGGTTGTTTTGGAAATGACCTGATTATGGAGTTTGGTGTCAGAGAGTGTGCAGCAGACTGACAGGAGCAGCTGTGTGTGTGTGTGTGCGCATTCTTCCTTAAATAGACTTCCTTCCTTTTCTCAAGCTTGATGTCCGTCTCTCTGTCAGTGCCAGATAAACAGCCGCTTGTTTATGCCATGATTTTGCCAATAGGCATTGATCCTTCTGCTCTGCGTTGCTGAAACATGTCCAGATGTGAGGTAGGATATCAAAGTGTCTGTAATGGGTTTTTTCTTCAAGTATTGTGTCATTTCTCATTATTACACATAATCTATGGACATCTGTGGTTTGATTTCTTTGCATGTGAGGATTGGATGGGTTGTTACCAACATCAGGTGATAATTTCATGTCAGCAGCACCTTCAGAAATATATTTACTTAGAAAATTGGTGACACGTGCAATGCGATCTTGCCCACTGTGTGTGGATTTTAAATCTGTTTCTAACCTACAGGAGGCAAGAAATGCAACTGACTGGTCCCAGAGACGAGAGTGGACATTTAAGAAACTTCTGAACAGCAGAAAAACATCTGGACAGACACTGGAAAAACAGCTGTCTTCAACCTTGATCACATCTGTTGATCTGAGGCCTGTTAGGAAAAAAAGATACCTGAACATCACATCACAACATCTGTATTGTAGAAATTAATTTGAAACATTAGAACAACACCTAGACAAGAGGTTCTGGCCTCTGAACACAATCACATGTAATATCTGTCCCACAGCAGAGAAACATGTGGTTTCATCACCACACAGCTGGTTGAGTTTTTGAAAACTAATCAGCTGTGTTCTCTGAACTCTGTGAACAAGGAACGTGGGAGATGGGAGGAATAGTGTGTACAGAAGAGATGAAGGAGGAGAAGAGGAGGAGCGAAGGGAGGGAAGACAGTTTGACATCAGCAGACAGAATACGAAGATTCACCGTCAAACAGTTTGGATACAATGTTCTGAGCCTGGCTCGCCGAGGTCTGAAGGTATGACAGCAACACCTGCTTTTAGGTACAAATGGCCACTGCTGCCATCTCTGTGGTTTCAATTAATAATGTACAAGCACACATCCTGGTGTCTACACTTGTACATTCAGAGTTTAGCCCTATGAGATCCAAGATCCAAGTGTTATCTCAGATGCAGGTTGAAGCTCCATCATCAGCCTGCACTGTGATCAACACCTCTTTCATCCTTCTGGGAACGCAGTCAATTATTCAGATATGATCTGATCAGATATGACAGCATCTGGTTCCTCATGCCAGCCTTAATCAATCTTCACTTATTTAAACTCCTTTGTTTGCTTTCCAACTCTTGCTGCCTATGAGCAAGTGCAAATCCACTTAGGATTGTTTTCTTTGAATCACTGCAGAGATTTTAGTTTCAAATATGAAGCGCCTTGAGGTAACTTTTGCTGTGATTTGGCACTATATAAATAAAACTGAATTGAATTGAACTGAATACCACTGGTAACACAGAACCAATTGAAACCTCACCCACTAACTATAGTTTTGAATACTGCGCAACACGTGATGAGATCCCTGTTATATACACTCAGGTCAAAAGGTTTAGAAGTTTTTTTTTATTAGAAATTATACATTTTAATATCTCTTTGCACTCTGAACTGAAAGCATAGTACAAACAAGCAGTTGCAGTTAAAAAAGAAATCATGAACTTGTTACACCCCCACCTGGGGGGAACCCAGAGGCAACCAAAAAAAACCCTCAAAACGAATAACGGCCCCACTCCCTGCTCCCAAGGAAAGATCAACGCTGCCAAGGGTTTGTGGTTTTACAACAATCAAATATTTTATTAAAGGTAGCAAGCGTCAGGGTGGTCCCAATATATAGCCATCCCCATTCAGTCTTCAACCAACGGTCGCCTCCACCTTGAGCGTCCATTAGCACAAACAGCAGAGAGATGAGGGTATGGTACCACAATGTGGTCCAACACTGCTTTTATGCAGACAGAGGGGGCTGTAAGTAATCCAGAACCACCTGTAGGAGTTAGTAGCACCAGCTTTCATCGCCTGATCAACCTCCATTACTGCAGAACAGCTTTAAACTGTTAACCCATGTTGTGTTCCCTGAAAAAGGCCTTTTTTTTGGATAATTCTGAAATGCACGTTATTTTTCAGTTTTGGGTAATCTTACCTTTGTTTAACCTCTGAGAGTTCACCACTTACCTTTGTACAATTTCAGCTTTTCATTGGATTGAATGACTTGAACTGGACAAAAGTTCGGCTGTTCTAAAACTTTTGACTGGCAGTGTGTAAACATATTTTAACTGTAGATTTGTTTCATAAGACACTGACCCAAGTTTAAATATTTAACTTCTTTTTAACTTCTTCATCTGTCAAAATGAACACTGGCACATTTGTGAACAAGCATTAGATCAGTGCCAGCGTGACATTTATCAGTGACTTTTCATACAGTAATCACACCATGTGATGAAACGATGGGCATTTTCTCCTCACACAGTACAGCACAGTATGTTTTGGGCTCGTGTTAATAAATACTGATGACTTTAAAACAATGAAAATATGAGCTGGCTTCAACAGGAGAGGACATTTTGTTACGGTATGGAGGAGGACTCAAGCGCAGGACTCCGGTTCTGATGCTCACAAGAAGGGTTTATTTACAAGTCATCAGGTGTATATGCAAGAATGTGCGGGGGGGGGGGGGTGTTATATTGTTATATACAGCGGAGTGGGGGGAGAAGGGGTCTCCAGGGAAGTCCAAGGGAAAGGACGCGTTCTTCAGAATATCCACTCACACGATCACAGGCTCACACTCCGACACTGCCACACGGGAATCACACGGGGGAAAAATCCAGGAAGCTCTGTGGACAGGGAGACAGGGTTAAGAACGACGCACAGAGGGAAACACTCTTAACTAAACTTGCTGTAGCTTGACTTCACTAACGCGTGGTAGAGATCGATCCAGCGACGAACAGCAGTCACCTCCTGGCTTAAATGCTGCTCCCCTTAATGAGACCCAGGTGTCTCATCTCCCGAGGGCGTGAAACCACAGTGAGTTCCGCCCCGGCGAGAGAGAAGAGGAAGAGAGGGAGAGAAACAGAGAGGGCTGATCAGCGTGCAGCTGATTCGCCTGGCCGTGACAGTACCCCCCCCTGACGGGAGCCTCCCGGCGACCCCCAGGCTTGTCAGGGTGAGCCGCATGGAACGCCCGCACCATACCCCGATCCAAGAGGGCCGCCCGCGGGATCCAAGAACGCTCCTCCATCCCGTAGCCCTCCCAATCCACGAGATACTGCAGACCGCGCCCCCGGCGCCGGACATCCATGATCCTCGAAACGGTGAAAGCCGGGTGGCCATCAATGACCCGGGCGGGTGGAGGGGATCCGGAAGGAGGGCACAGAGGACTAGAGAGACACGGCTTCACCTGCGACACGTGGAAGGCGTTATGGATCTTCATATTCCGGGGAAGTTTAAGGCGGACAGAGACAGGGTCAATCACAGAGTCGACTTCAAAGGGACCGATGAAAGTGGGAGACAGTTTCTTGGATTCAGACCTGAGTGGGATGAATCTGGTAGACAGCCAAACCTTTTGTCCAGGTGTGTAGGTGGGAGCAGGGGTCCGGTGGCGATCCGCCAGGCGCTTATTGCGTTCCACTGTGCGGAGAAGGGAGGCCCGAGTCGCTCTCCAGGCGCGCCGACACCTCCGAAGATGCTGTTGGACAGAGGGAACAAAGTGCTCACCCTCGACGGCTGGGAAGAGTGGCGGTTGATAGCCCAAGGACGCCTCGAAAGGGGACACACTGGTGGCAGAGGAGGTAAGGCTGTTATGAGCATACTCAATCCATGACAGTTGCTCGCTCCAAGTTGACTGGTTAGTGGAGACCAGGCACCGGAGAGCTGCTTCGAGCGCCTGGTTAGCACGCTCCGTTTGGCCATTTGTCTGTGGGTGGAAACCAGAGGAGAGACTGACCTGAGCTCCGAGGGCACTGCAGAACTCCTTCCAGACACGTGACGTGAACTGCGGTCCTCTGTCTGACACAATGTCCGTGGGGATTCCATGGAGGCGAAACACGTGGTCAGCTAGCAGCCGGGCGGTCTCTAGAGCAGTGGGGAGCTTAGGGAGGGCGACAAAATGAGCAGCTTTGGAGAAGCGGTCCACAATGGTGAGAATAACAGAGTTACCTGACGAGACGGGCAGACCAGTGATAAAGTCAACAGCGATGTGCGACCAAGGGCGACTCGGAGTCAGCAGAGGGTGAAGGAGGCCAGAGGGTGGTTGATGGACGCTCTTGTTTTGAGCGCAGGTCGAGCATGCGGAAATGTACTCGCGGACGTCTTTGGCAAGGGAAGGCCACCAGGCGAAATGTTGGAGGAAGGTAATAGTGCGGTGGACCCCCGGGTGGCAGGTGAATCTGGCAGTATGAGCCCAATGTAACACTCGTGACCTTACTGAGGAGGGGACAAAGAGCAACCCTGGAGGTCCCGTTCCAGGGTCTGGTTCTGTCCGCTGAGCCTCTCGAATAGCCGACTCGATCTCCCAGGTCAGGGCCCCGATTACACAGGTGGGCGGTAGAATGGGAGAGTCCCGAGTTGCGTCTTCGGAGGCGGCGAATTGGCGTGAGAGGGCGTCTGGCTTGACATTACGGGAACCGGGTCTGTAAGTGATTGTAAACTGGAATCTAGTAAAAAACAGGGCCCACCTGGCTTGCGTGGCGTTGAGGCGTTTTGCCGATTGAATGTACTCCAGGTTCTTGTGATCGGTCCAGACCACAAATGGCTGGGCAGCGCCCTCTAGCCAATGGCGCCACTCCTCCAGGGCTAGCTTGATGGCTAGTAGCTCTCGATCTCCCACATCATAGTTGCTCTCTGCAGAGGTGAGACGGCGTGAAAAGTAGGCACAGGGATGCAGCTTACCTCCTTGCTGCTGGGAAAGCACCGCCCCCACTCCAGCGTCCGAGGCGTCCACCTCCACAATGAACTGCCGGTCGAGATCGGGTTGGACGAGAATGGGCGCCGAGGCAAAGTGGTCCTTCAGATGGGCAAATGCTCGTTGAGCCAGCTCATCCCAGCAGAAGGGAACCTTGGGAGAAGTAAGACGGGTCAGAGCCAGGGCCAGTTTACTGTAGTTGCGAACGAAGCGCCGATACATGTTCGCGAACCCCAGAAAGCTTTGAAGCTGTCTACGGTTGGAAGGGGTTGGCCAGGCGACAACGGCTTGAACCTTTGCGGGATCAGTCTTGAGGTTACCCCGATCGATGACATGGCCCAAGAAGGAAACAGTTGAGACATGAAACTCACACTTCTCCCCTTTAACAAAGAGACGATTTTCGAGGAGACGCTGAAGGACTTGCTGACATGGCGTTTGTGGTCGGCGACAGATCGGCAGTGTTGGGAAGGTTACTTTTAAAATGTATTCCATTACAGAATACAGAATACATGCCCCAAAATGTATTCTGTAACGTATTCCATTACATTACTCAATGACAGTAACGTATTCTGAATACTTTGGATTACTTAATATATTATCATGCTTTTTACAACAACGTGAATGTACTATTGCTGTGTGATTTATTACTGTTACTGAAGGTCCGCGGCTCCGAACTGTAGTAAAGGGACCTCTGACTAATACGGCGGGGTCCCTGTCGGCTCGTAGCCGAAAAATAGCTTTACTTTGTTGTCTGGGTCAACTTTTCTCGCGAGAGACAGAGAGAGGCGTTGAAAGGCTGCTCCAACGGAACTTATTGTTTTCGGAGGAAAACACGAACACGGTGTACAGTCGAGTCTTAATAGCTTACTTACAACTGGGCTCGTCAGGCACTCTTCTTGGCTGCAGTGGTTATTATTATATTTACATGCTTCCAGCTCCCGTTTTTGCTCAGTGACAGCTCGTACTTTTCCACTCCCCTTTTTCTCCCTCCTCGCGCTCACAGACCCATAACGTGTATGGCAGTCCATTCTCCCTGCAACACGGACTACACTGCCCATGAAATTCATAAAATTCCATAAAATCCATAAAATCCATAAAATTCTTTAGAGCTATGCTTGTAGCATTCTGCCTGTTAGCTTAGCACAGCAACAACAACAACAACGAAAAGGCGCTCTCTCACCCAGGAAACACACAGTCGCAGAGAGAGAGAGAGAGCGTCGCCCTGTAACCATGGCAACCGTAACGCTGCCGCCTGGAACAACAGAACGTAGCTGTCAAACAAAACCCAAACAGTCCTGACCCGCGACAATATGAAACAGGAAAGTACCGCAGTGTAATCCATTTAATTCAACAAAGTAACTGTATTCTGAATACCACCTTTTTAAACGGTAACTGTAACGGAATACAGTTACTCATAGTTTGTATTTTAAATACGTAACGGCGGTACATGTATTCCGTTACTCCCCAACACTGCAGATCGGGAGAAGATGAGGATGTCATCCAAGTAAATGAAAACGAAATGGTCGATGAAATCTCGGAGCACATCATTCACGAGAGCCTGAAACACAGCTGGAGCATTGGTGAGACCGAAAGGCATCACAAGATATTCGAAATGGCCCAGGTGAGTATTGAAAGCAGTCTTCCACTCGTCTCCCTCCCTAATCCTCACCAGATGGTAGGCGTTGCGCAGGTCCAACTTTGTGAAGATGGTGGCACCCTGGAGAAGCTCGAACGCGGAACTCAGCAGAGGGAGGGGATACTTGTTTTTAACTGTGATGGCATTGAGGCCGCGATAGTCAATAGAGGGCCGTAAACTTTTATCTTTCTTGGTGACAAAAAAGAAACCAGCGGCAACAGGTGAGGACGAGGGGCGAATGAGACCAGGGGCAAATGACTCATTGATGTACTTTTCCATGCTTTCCCGCTCCGGTCGAGACAGGCTATACAACCTACTGGTCGGGAGCGGCGCGCCTGGGAGGAAGTCAATCCCACAATCGTACGGCCGGTGAGGGGGAAGGGAGCGTGCCTTATCTTTACCAAACACTTGCGCCAGGTCGTGATAAACAGACGGTATGGAGGACAGATCAGGCGGTTTTGAAATAGTTTTATTGGGTGGTAGGCTCATGGCGGGGGTGGCGGCTTTTAAACAGGACATGTGACACTCCTCCCCCCACCCCGAAATACTTTCTTTCCTCCAATCAATCACAGGGTTATGTTGACATAGCCAGGGATAGCCCAAGACTAGTGGTGTGAATGGGGCTTTAAAGACGTACAACTGTATGGTTTCAACATGATTGCCAGAAAGAGACAGGGAAATCGGTTCTGTGACATGAGTAATGTCTGGAAGACGCTGGCCACTAAGGGCTGTGACTTTGAGTGAATGAGACAGAGGCTCCGTGCTAAAACCTAATTTTAGCGCCAGCGAGGAATCAATAAAATTCTGTTCTGCCCAGGAATCGATCAGAGCGTCGAGAGAATGAGTCTTGAGACGAACCGTTTGCTTAGCCGCAATCATGAGACGAGGAGGAGACTGAGAACAGGTGACCTCGCCCACCCGTACACTCCTCGCTACTGGCGGGCGCTGTCTTTTGGCCGCGCCTGGCAATCCATGGCAATATGGCCCTTGCGGCCACAATAAAAGCACTCACCAGCTCTCCAGCGACGATACCGCTCCTCGGACGACAGTCTGGAGCGGCCCAGTTGCATGGGCTGTTCACTTTCTTCCATGCTGTCCAATGAGTGACTGCCGCTAGGCGTGCCCCCACCTGACGTCTCCATGCGCCCCGGGGGCCTCTGGGAAATGTAGTTTCCGGTTCCCCGACGCGCCCGTAGGTGCTCATCCAGCTTCACACATAGTGTAATCACATCAGACAGGGTCTTAGGAACATCTCTCATCAACAACTCTCTCTTTAACTCATTACAAATATTATTCAAGAGAGTACTTACAGTGGGGCAAAAAAGTATTTAGTCAGCCACCGATTGTGCAAGTTCCCCCACCTAAAATGATGACAGAGGTCAGTAATTTGCACCAGAGGTACACTTCAACTGTGAGAAACAGAATGTGAAAAAAAAAATCCATGAATTCACATGGTAGGATTTGTAAAGAATTTATTCGTAAATCAGGGTGGAAAATAAGTATTTGGTCAATAACAAAAATACAACTCAATACTTTGTAACATAACCTTTGTTGGCAATAACAGAGGTCAAACGTTTACTATAGGTCTTTACCAGGTTTGCACACACAGTAGCTGGTATTTTGGCCCATTCCTCCATGCAGATCTTCTCGAGAGCAGTGATGTTTTGGGGCTGTCGCCGAGCAACACGGACTTTCAACTCCTGCCACAGATTTTCTATGGGGTTGAGGTCTGGAGACTGGCTAGGCCACTCCAGGACTTTCAAATGCTTCTTACGGAGCCACTCCTTTGTTGCCCGGGCGGTGTGTTTTGGATCATTGTCATGTTGGAAGACCCAGCCTCGTTTCATCTTCAAAGTTCTCACTGATGGAAGGAGGTTTTGGCTCAAAATCTCACGATACATGGCCCCATTCATTCTGTCCTTAACACGGATCAGTCGTCCGGTCCCCTTGGCAGAAAAACAGCCCCATAGCATGATGTTTCCACCCCCATGCTTCACAGTAGGTATGGTGTTCTTGGGATGCAACTCAGTATTCTTCTTCCTCCAAACACGACGAGTTGAGTTTATACCAGAATGTTCTTCTTTGGTTTCATCTGACCACATGACATTCTCCCAATCCTCTGCTGTATCATCCATGTGCTCTCTGGCAAACTTCAGACGGGCCTGGACATGCACTGGCTTCAGCAGCGGAACACGTCTGGCACTGCGGGATTTGATTCCCTGCCGTTGTAGTGTGTTACTGATGGTGACCTTTGTTACTTTGGTCCCAGCTCTCTGCAGGTCATTCACCAGGTCCCCCCGTGTGGTTCTGGGATCTTTGCTCACCGTTCTCATGATCATTTTGACCCCACGGGATGAGATCTTGCGTGGAGCCCCCAGATCGAGGGAGATTATCAGTGGTCTTGTATGTCTTCCATTTTCTGATGATTGCTCCCACAGTTGATTTTTTCACACCAAGCTGCTTGCCTATTGTAGATTCACTCTTCCCAGTCTGGTGCAGGTCTACAATACTTTTCCTGGTGTCCTTCGAAAGCTCTTTGGTCTTGGCCATGGCGGAGTTTGGAGTCTGACTGTTTGAGGCTGTGGACAGGTGTCTTTTATACAGATGATGAGTTCAAACAGGTGCCATTCATACAGGTAACGAGTGGGGGACAGAAAAGCGTCTTACAGAAGACGTTACAGGTCTGTGAGAGCCAGAGATTTTCCATGTTTGAGGTGACCAAATACTTATTTTCCACCCAGATTTACGAATAAATTCTTTACAAATCCTACCATGTGAATTCATGGATTTTTTTTTCACATTCTGTCTCTCACAGTTGAAGTGTACCTCTGGTGCAAATTACTGACCTCTGTCATCATTTTAAGTGGGGGAACTTGCACAATTGGTGGCTGACTAAATACTTTTTTGCCCCACTGTATCAATGCCGACTGCCCCCAGCCAGTTTCTTCGGCCAAGGTCCAGAATTCGACCGAAAAATCCGCCATACACCGCCTCTCCTGCTTCAAATTTAACAGTCTGTGGGCAGCCGCCTCCGCTCCGGTGCCTCTTTCAAAAACACTTTTAAATTTGGTGAGGAAGTCCTCGTAAGAAATGTCTGGGGCTGTTCTTACAACAGCTTGCGCCCAGTTTAATGCCGGCCCATGTAACAATTGAACCATAAAGGCGATTTTGGCCCCATCTGTCTCATATGTTCTTCGTAACTGACGGAATTGTAGGGTGATCTGAGTCAAAAATCCACCACATTTATTGAACTCACCCGAGAAAGGCTCCAGCGCTGGTAACGATCTCTCTGGAGGTTCTGTGGAAGCCGGCGTGGGGGAAACAGGCGGAGCGGCTGCAGATGGATTTGGAGCCGATAGCTCAGGAGAAACAGACGGAGGGGGTGAGGGTGGGCTTACCGACGGTAGACGTTGAGCGAGGGCTTGAGTGAGTGCGGCCAGTTGTTGATTTATGTGCCGAAGCATGTGCTCGTGGCGTTCCAGAATTGCCTCCGGGGTGAGGACGGGTTGCTGGGTGGGATTTGAGTCCGCTGAGTCCATGATGGCTGGATCGTTATTGTTACGGTTTGGAGGAGGACTCAAGCGCAGGACTCCGGTTCTGATGCTCACAAGAAGGGTTTATTTACAAGTCACCAGGTGTATATACAAGAATGTGCAGGGGGGGGTTATATACAGCGGAGTGGGGGGAGAAGGGGTCTCCAGGGAAGTCCAAGGGAAAGGACGCGTTCTTCAGAATATCCACTCACACGATCACAGGCTCACACTCCGACACTGCCACACGGGAATCACACGGGGGAAAAATCCAGGAAGCTCTGTGGACAGGGAGACAGGGTTAAGAACGACGCACAGAGGGAAACACTCTTAACTAAACTTGCTGTAGCTTGACTTCACTAACGCGTGGTAGACATCGATCCAGCGACGAACAGCAGTCACCTCCTGGCTTAAATGCTGCTCCCCTTAATGAGACCCAGGTGTCTCATCTCCCGAGGGCGTGAACCCACAGTGAGTTCCGCCCCGGCGAGAGAGAAGAGGAAGAGAGGGAGAGAAACAGAGAGGGCTGATCAGCGTGCAGCTGATTCGCCTGGCCGTGACACATTTAGGCCATATTATTGGTAACTGGTTGAAATATTAATTATTATTTTAAATGATTAAGCTGTTTTATCGAGCAACATTTAGGAGCATTCAAACATCAGGCTTTCCACATGTCAGCTGCATTTTCTGTCTTTTGTGATGTAAAAAAATTAAATATGTACACTAAAGAACAGTGCTGTGAGAACTTTTCCAGCTGTGTGGTGAATTCTGAGTGGAAAGCAGCAGCTTCCTTTTCTGTTTCACTCTACAGGAGGTTCCAGATGAACTGTGGGAGTTGTTGGAGTTGGACAAGCTGAATTTGTCTCTCAACAGCCTGACTGTTCTTCCTTCTCAGCTGGCTCTGCTGTCTAACCTGGTGGTCCTCAATCTGTGGGGTAACCAGGTAAACACACCTGATACCTGACATTCCTCCTCCACTGAACCATTTTAGTTTTAACATATGACATCGCAGGAGTTTGTCAGGATTCATTCAAAGACTGACTCCCACATGGTTACAGAATAATTCAAACGTTTGATGCTAAAATTTTTATAAACCAGATGTTTATTTTATGGTAGAACATATGAGGATGGAAATGAAAGCAAATACAAAGTTACACAAGAAAACACTCATGTAACACGACACACACATAGATATTTATCCCTCATGTTGATCAACAGTAACCCTTTATTGTACAAAAAAACTAAGGAAACACTCATGAACCCTGTTAAACCGTTTAATGCGGTGATTTTAAAAACAGCTCTTCCATGAAATTATATCATCTTATTAGAGAACAGGTGTTGCAGGGGAGAGGACAGACATACTATTCCACAAACACTAGATCCTACATTTCCCATGATGGACCATGAGAGTCTCTTGCTGAAGCCTGATAAACATCCAAATCTTTTATTCAGTAATAGGAGGTGTTATCCAGGTGTTTTCACGAGCTCACCAGTGAGAGCATATTGATGTTCATGTGTTTAATTTAAAGTAAAAGTCATGTAATGTACCTATGAATGAGGTACTGACCTCCTTCAATCCCTCCTTCTGCCTCCTCCTCCTGTGCAGCTGCTCAGTGTCCTGGATAAATAAAAGTTCTAATCCCCACTGAAATCTACCAGGATCCAGTTTCTGCCTCCACCCTCCTTCAACCTTCAGCAGCATAATGAGCCCTGAGTAGTGCCAGCATGCATGGCAGGCTGTTTCTGTCATATGCTGTTAGCCTTGCTTAACCTGTAAGCTAAACCTGTTTGTGAAATGTTTTGTAAACAGGAAATTTTCAGCCCTCAACACTTGATAAAGTCTCTTATTCAGAGTTTTATTTTCCCTGTGTCACGGTCTGCGAGGGCAGACTGTGAGGAGGGTGTTTGGAGGACCCAGGTGCGGACACAGACGAAGGAGGCAAAACGTTTACTGAACTTAAAGTGAGCCTTTATTAGGGCCGGTAAACAGTAAAGCAAAAAGAACCAAACATAAACTATGGCAATGACCTAAACAAAGGGCCTAAACTGGGAAACAACTAAAGACTAAGAAAAACTAAGACTGACTTGGACTGTAACTAAGAGGTACGCACATGACATGAAAAAGCAAAAGACAGTCTTCTGGACTGGTACATGAAAGGCTATGAGAACATGACCAGAAGAGAGACTGAAAAACTATGACTCATGACGTGTAGCTAGAATGACAGGAATGTTAACAGACAACACGACACTGACACGAAGACACACTGGGCTTAAAAACACTGAGGAAGTCATCAAGGAATTAGAGACAGAAGGGGAACACAGCTGGGAGGAATAAGACCTAATGAGACAGGGGGAACAACGCTAGAAACACTGACATAAGACAGGAACATGAACCTTCAGAGTAAAACAGGAAACAAGACACCACTAAACAAAGACGCAGACACGACACTGAGAGACAGACTAGACACTGAACTAAACCTGCAATAAGCATGAGAACACAAAACCTACGGACTAATCCCTAAACAAGAATAACTGAAACATAGAGTCATAATCATCATTATCATCATAATAAGAAAAGAATCCAAAATGCAAAAACACACCAAAACATAACAACTCAAAATACTGGGTCAAACTGACCCAGAACCGTGACACCCTGTGTCTATAATTATTCTATATTTCAATCTGGATTTCAGGGCACTTTGTGAAGAGTTTAATTCTAACATCTTTCACTTTATTTCCTGGAATGGCTTCTCTTATATCTGTTTCCTTATATTTATGGTAAGATGCTTGTTCCTGGTGTTATTTGTGTGTTGTGTGTGTGCAGCTGAGCAATTTGCCACCAGAGATCGGTCAGCTGAGGAAACTCCGAGTTTTATTTGCCTACAGAAACAGACTTAAAGAGGTTCCTGAAGAGCTGGGCGCCTGCACACAGCTGGAGGTACTGCTGAAAATTCTTCAGCTTCTCACTTTAGTGCTACTGACATTGCTACTGTGATCACTGCTCCTGAAAACAGCTCTTTAAAATGTTGTGCAGGTTTTATTTTAGCAGGTAAATATGCTTGACGTTTTCATGCATGCTCATTCATCCAGGTAAATAAATCTCCAAAAGTTGATTCTGTTCATCTGGACGAAGCGTTTTCAGTGGGAGAAACGTTTCGTCACTTGATGCACTTTATGCACTAAGATGCACTAAATAGTTTGGGTTCAGCTGGTGTTTGTGGGGTGTGGTTTCTGTTCAGCAACTGGAGGAAAGGTTGGCCACATTTATAGTGTGGCTGATACAAAAAGCTCCTCATGTTTTGCTCTGGTTGCTACAGTTGTCTGTAGTTTTCTTTGTTGCCTGCAAATACTCAGTAGTGCATAATTTTCAACCAGAAATGGGGAACGTTTGCCTTCAAAATAAAAGTTGTTTGTCAGAACTGCAGCCACTATATTTAAAAAAGGGGTAACTTTTACTTAGAAGGGGACCCTATTTTCCATTTTGTGTCTGTTCCACGATTGGTTGAAGAATACCTGGACAGTATTTGCGGACAAGTCTCTCATTTCCATTTAAATTGTGGGTATTATGCAGATATTTTTGCCAAACATGTGGGGAATACTCATTTTCCCTCACAACAGATGATTGCCATAGAATAGTTTCTAGGTCTGTGTGACTTGGGTCTCATTCACTTGATCCTGGATTGTCACACATCCAAAATGACGGAGAAGTGGTTTGTAGATGCATACACAGGGGACACATCATCAGTGATGTTTCCTGAGGTCATGAAGTGAGGACCCATCCTTTTGATCCAAATCTACCTGCAGGCTCTTTCTGCGGCTTCAGTGGCAGAAGTGATGGCCTACCACTTTGTTTGTTCTCAAGCTGCTCCACTGGCACTGATTTACATGTTCTTGGTACTTTAGAGAGGTCTATAGTGTCTTGCTAGGGTCTTGCTAATGACCTACCAATTTTATTGAGGTGCGTTGCAGCAGGGACACGTGGAAAAGTTTCAGGATACTGGCTCTCGAGGACTGGAGTTCATCCCCTATGGTCAAGAGTTTAACTGAGGCTTCTCTCCAGCCCTAACAAAGGAGATTTTCCTTTGGCTGCAGATCTGCACTGAAAATGCATTTACCACACACTTCAGCAACTGGTCCTGGCATTGGCCGGAGGCAGTGGCCCTCCTAAAAGGCTTTTTAGGATATTCTCCTTTGGGCATAGAAGACATGTTGGTGCTCACTCTTGTCACAGATGTGCAGATTTGCTGGACTGGGTAGCACATCATATGCAGCTTGGCACATGAAATGAATGTGCTGAAGTGCCAGCTATCATCTCAGCTTCTTGCTCTTTCTCATTTTGTCCATGCCACTCTGCTCCTGCATGCTTACCATCCTGCTGGTCCTGAACTCCTCCTGACCTAGATGGTTTCGTCCTTAATAAGGAAGAAAGGAAATTAAAAACAAAACAAACCCAATATGTCCGAAACCATGGCATAAACAGAAACAATGCCACTGAATACAAAAGAATAAAGAGACCTTTAGGAAACAACAGAACAGATGATTGTCAGTTAAAGGTCCTTAACTATCATACACTATACACTATATTTTCCAGCAAGTCTTTTCCCTTAAAATAGCACAAAGTTTGCTTTGCTTTTGGTTTGGAGCTAAACAGTGCAACACAAGATTTTGGATACACCTAAAAATAAGACAACGGTATTTTTGATCCACTTATTCTGAGGTTTACTGGATTTGCAGTGGAAAACAGGAGTAATATATGTGGTTATCTAAACCACCTGTTCTAGGTGCTGAGTTTAGCCAACAACCAGCTGTCATCGCTGCCGGCTTCTCTCTCTAATCTGACCCAATTGAGGAAGCTCAACCTCAGTCACAACCTCATCACTCACATCCCGGGCTGTGTCTACAACATGAAGGCTCTGGTATGTTCATGTGGGGCTAATATCACAAATTCGAAATACTGTGTATGTTTACGTGTGCTAAACTCTGGAATAAGTAGTCTGGTTATTCAGTACAACTACCTGTAGAAGATTCAGAGAGGATTAGTTAATATGTTTAAAATCCCCAGGTGTTCCTTCACTTGGCCTTTAACCGTCTAGAGAACCTGGCAGAGAACATTCAGGCTCTGGTGGAGCTCAGAATTCTCATTGTGGAGGGAAACAGCATCCACTCACTGCCCAAGGCCCTCTGCTGCCTCACCAGGTAACCACATCACCAGGTAACCAAATCCACGTAACTCCGCCCCACTGGAGTGGCGTGTGTGTATCACATTTGTATTTGATTTGATTTCAGGTTGGAGTTACTGAATCTCGACTTTAACGACATCAAGGATGTTCCACAGGTAAACAGCTCCACTGGTGAAGGATGATGATGATGATGACACTAATCATTTTGATAGTAATGGTCATCGATATCTTCAGAGATGATGGTGATTATGATATTGATGACAACTGGTGCCCTGGCATCTCCAGTACAGGGCTCCAATCCAGGCTTCACATTAAAGCTTTGTGATCAGCCTGCCTGTCTTTAAACCTGCTAACAGATGCTAACAGAAATTATCAATGAAAATTAGTTCAACACTTTCACCATTAATTTATTCTAACTCTAGTTTATTTCACCCTGCCCTGTGCGCATTACCCTAGAACTGTATGAAGCATGGCTACGTGAAAGGTGAGCTCACAGGCAGTCTTTCTCAGAAAAAGGAAAAAGACTCTCTGCATGTTGTGTCAACTTTTTGGTCCACTCTACTTCAACAGCAAAAGCTTTCAAGCGTGTCTCTATTAGAGATGGGCCGATCCGATATTACATCGGTATCCGTCCGATATTACGTATTGGTATCGGTCCGATACTGACCTAAATTACTGGATCGGATATTGGAGAGAAACAAAAAATGTAATCTGAACCATTAAATATCAAAAAAGCACCTCACAAAACTTGCGACATGCCGTAACTCAGCTCATAACCATAGCACGTCGGAGCAGTATGCGTAACGTGATAGAGCAGCTGTGGCGTGTGAGACCTGTCAGTGGTCTGGTTGAGTATTTGGAGTCTCGCTACCAAACATGTAAACAAACATGTAAAGCATTCCCACCTTAAGCTTATCAACCGATATATGGAGCGACTGCCTCTCATTCTCTCTCGCTCTCCTGCTGCTACTTCAATCATGAAACTGATCAATGATCAGCTGATCGGCTTTTCTGTCGAGTCCGTCTCTCTTCTTTGTTTTTGGCCCACTTTGCACCAGAAAGAGGAAACCAGCATTTGAACAACAGCAGCACGTTTAAGCTTGATAAGCTGTTGATAGAATTTATTTAATATTACTTTCTCCACCAGGATCTTTTTCTACGTAGATGACAGCTGGTAACTGTGCAGGGGCGGGTCTAGCAAGGTTTAGCCAGATGGATAGGTAGGGCATTAACAGGGAAAGGGGGGCACAAAGACATACTTTCCTTTCTTATTCTCATTTAAAATGTCTTGCTTTTATTAAATAATTATCTGACTCTTACACCCAAAGTTTTAATCTGATGTAAAATGAATAGAAGTCCATTACTGTATATAGTAACTGTTAAGTCTAATATACCCTATTAAGCTATAGTACTTTTTCCTTTGGGAAGGTACCATCTGTGCAGTCTGCAATTCTGTTGAAGAAAGATGTTGAATCTATTTAATTATTGTAGAAAAATAATTGATTTCTGTGCATTTTTTTTTTACACGTGCATTAAATTAAAGTTGATTACATCAATTAAGCATCACGAGGCTGAGGGTGGGGGGTAGTTCCCTATATTTTTTTGCTAGGAGTTTGCAACCCTATTAGTTAGGTTGTTTAATATTTCTGCTAAGTACTCTTTAAAATACCAGAATAGGGAGGATGGTGCAGGTTTAAGTTTATTGAGTTGATCAGTGTTGCTGGACTATGAAATATTTTGGGTGCAGTGTATTTTTTGCATACAGGTATAACAGAATGGCTTTAGTGTTTTGTTTTTTAAACTTGAGTATTGTCAGGGTTTCTGGGTCGTTGACCCAGTATTTTCAGTTCATGCCCACTGTTTATCCTCTGTACGTTCCACTTCCTGTTTTGTGTTACGTTACTCTGTGTGCATTATGTTCTAGTTCTTATTCCATGCATCGTTAGTTCAGTTGTGTTCAGCTGCTCACTCACCTGTCACCTATCAGTCATTGTTCAGCCAGTGTATTTAAGTCCTCAGTTCTCTCCGGGTCGGCGTTGTGTCATTAATGTTGTCACTGCTGTCTATGCACCTTGTTTGCCTTCCAAGTCCAGATCAGTCAGCCGTTCAGCCAGCCAGCCAGCCAGCCATCTCCTGTTTTCGTCATTCCTCCCTCACAATAAACACCCTGCATCTTCACCGTGACTCCTGCATTTGAGTCCTCCTCTCCACATCCACTCAGCAACCCCTAACAAGTATGAACTTATACAAAATGCAGCAAGATATTAAAAAAACAGTTTTATTGATTAAAAAAAACACTATATTGGATTCATATCAGTATCGGAAGATATCCAAATTTATGATATCGGTATCGGACATAAAAAAGTGGTATCATGCCATCTCTAGTCTGTATACATATCCACATTCACACAACAGCATTTCTCACGCTAACGCTTAATTCTCACATGTATTTCAAGTTCAATGCCATGAAAAACGTATTTGCTCCGTTCTTTATTTCCCCACCTTTTTAAGGACACACTGACGTGTTTATTTAAACAAATGTTAATATTAGACAAAGGTAACCTGAATAAATGCAAGATGCAGATTTTTAAATGGACGTATTCATGGCACTGCTAACACTGCGCAGCTATTTCTTTCCAATATTAAACCTGGACCCTAACACCATGTAAAGGGTTAGGTATAATGAAGCATAAGATGTATGTCTATCTGTCTCTCCATAACCTTCAGTCTCTTTCACAATTCTGTGATAATATTACTAATAATGGTGATAGTGGTGCTGGAAGCATGGTGATGACTTCGATGATACTGATGATGATAATGATAATAGTGATGACTTTATTGGTGATAAACACAATGGTTACTTTCAGGAGATGCACCAGCTGTCCCGGCTGGAGAAGCTTGCTTGCCATCCTCTGGATAAAGGACTTCACATTGTCCACAACCCGCTGCTAAAACCAGTGAAGGAGGTGCTGGAGGGCGGGCTCGGTGCACTTTTTAACTACCTGAGAGCAGGGTAGCTTGTAACAACATAAGAAATGGATTTAGAACTTTTTCAATACATTTTAACTACTTAAAGTGTTGAATAGGGAGCAGGAGTTTTTAAACTACATTAGAGCTGCAGAATGGACTTATAGCCACCCCAGTGATTTGTGCGAGGCGGGGCTTTTGTTGTTCTTAAACAACCTGTGGGCTTGGAACAGGGGCAGGTGACTGAGATGACTGAGCATGTGTCCAAATGGATGTATGTAGACTAGTAAAATTTTTCTTAAAGAGAAGTAACTTTGAATCCCTGAAGAGGTTCACACATGACTGCCAGCACTGATAAGTGGACTGGACAGTATGGTCCAGCACCTATTAACCCTCCGACCAGTTTCCCCAGGAAACAGGCTCAGCCCAGTCAGTCCTCATGTTCTGATCTTACATCATCAAACAAGATCCAGATGAATACGATCAGCTAGTGGTTCTTATCCCTGTGCTTAGGACTCATTCACTGACACTTCCTGTCATATTTCTGCTCATCTGAATTTATTGAACTGGATATTTCTTTTAACTGTATTGATTATGCAGAACTTGGCACTGCATTTACCCCTTTTATAGCTCTTCCAAAGACCTTTAGATAATACTGACATCATATGTTAACCCTCTGCTCAGGTTCTAACTAGTCTCCTTACTCAGTGAGATAGAGTTCAACTGTCACAGTTGACCAATATATGGACTGGTTATATTTAAGTAAATCTATACCTGCATAACCACATATGCATGTGACATTTCTACAAGTTCAGAAAAACAAAGTAGAAGATTGTTTTAGTTTCTTGTTATCTCACATTTCTACTATGGAGGACCACAAGAGCCGCGCGCATCGAAATAAAGAATTCTGTGCTTAAATAATGAATTGTAGAACAAAATCTGCATTTGTAAATTCATTTTTGAATTCCAATTTAATAAACTGATTTTTAAAATGCTTTTTAAGTCTTCATTTCAAAAACATTTTCAAATTCCACTTTGATAAACTTCATTTCAAAAATCTTTTTCGAATTGCACTTTAATAAACTGCATTTCAAAATCCATTTCCCTGTTCGCTCAGGGATTAACATGTGGATTAGCAGTTGGATTAACAACTTCATTTTAAAAATCCTGCTGCTATTCAAATTAGCCACACTGTGGGATGTAAGGAACTCTCTGATTGGTTGGACAGATGTTGGCTGCCTGCCAGCCTGGATTTTTCTAGCTCATAGCTTTGCCCTGCTGAGAAGCCTGTGTGCTTGTACAAAGGCCGTTCAGCCTCGGGATTTACATTCGGCTCGACACGGATATGTGAAGGATGAAGGGACCCTGCAGCGAAACAGAGAGCCCAACCTCTGACTGAGTGCCTGTTTAGGCAGTCTGACCACCTGTGAAGGTAACGTGCTAACATGGCTAACGCTAGCATCACCGCATGTAGCCCCGTTATTTTAAGGTCATTTTAGCTTATGAAAATTTTACGTCGCAGCTGTACGAGCTAGCTACGTGTTTTGTAAGCTGCTGTGCTCTTCACAAATAAAGCTGGAAGCAGGTCAGGCTATTAGAACCAGCACTGAGCCCTGTTACATTCATACAGTGTTAGAGCAACGGCTGCAGCCTACAGCCTTTAAACTAGGATTAAAATGCTGACAGTAAACTCGTCAGTCCAGATGTTACCACATTATTTTGTGATACTTAAGAGTTAAAACAACTGAGACAGGCTGATTAAAATAACAGCTGTCAGTTCTCTCATTCAATATATCAAGACTGGAGATCACACTACTGATTTCAGTTCATTTAATATGTGAGTGCACAGATTAATTCTCAACTGGACATAAATGATGATCAAAGGTTGTATATATGATGAGTTCATCCAATCCCAGCCTCTAAACACAGTGCGCTGAATCTTAGCTTTGAATGTCCAGTATATTCTAATCAGTGAAATGTAAGCATTCACTGAACCTACAGTATCTCAAATCACTTTTATTGTCACATCACATGTGCAGGTACATTGGTACAGCACATGCGAGTGAAATTCTTGTGTGCGAGCTTCACAAGCAACAGTTGTGCAAAATACAATAACATTAACAGGCAAAATATACGAATGGCTAAATCTGAAACTAATAAATATATGTACAATATATAATAGTATATGCAAAAAAAAATTTCTGGATGTGTATACTAAATGTTTTTCTACGTGTGTGTGTGTGTGTGTGTGTGTGTGTGTGTGTGTGTGTATACACATATTTTACAAATTAAATAGAGTCAACAATAAATAAAATAAAATAAAATATACAGAGTGAGACATGTGCAAAACAGTGGCATTTATATACAGTGTGGAGTGCATAATGTTGAAGTTCCAGTAGTGAAGCTGAGGTGTCTATGACGTGTTCAGCAGTCTGATGGCCTGGTGGAAGAAGCTGTCTCTCAGTCTGCTGGTACGGGACCGGATGCTGCAGAACCTCCTTCCTGATGGAAGCAGTCTGAACAGTTTATGGCTGGGGTGACTGGAGTCCTTGATGATCCTCCCCGCTTTCCTCAGGCACCGCTTCCTGTAGATGTCTTGGAGGGAGGGAAGCTCACCTCCAATTATCCGTTCAGAGCACTGCACTACTCGCTGGAGAGCTTTGCGGTTGTAGGCGGTGCTGTTGCCGTACCAGGTGGTGATGCATCCAGTGAGGATGCTCTCAATGGCACAGTGATAGAAGGTCCTGAGGATGCGGGGGTTCATGCCGAATCTTTTCAGTCTCCTGAGAAAGAAGAGGCGCTGCTGCGCCTTCTTCACTGTTTTGTTTGTGTGTACTGACCACGTAAGATCCTCAGCCAGATGTACACCAAGGAACCGGAAGCTGCTCACTCTCTCCACAGCAGCGCCGTTGATGGTGATGGGGGTGTGTACTTCTCTGCACCTCCGGAAGTCCACTATCAACTTCTTTGTCTTCGCGACGTTGAGGGTGAGATGGTTGTCTTGACACCAGTGGGTCAGGGCGCTGACCTCCTCCCTGTAAGCCGTCTCATCACCGTTGGTGATAAGACCCACCACTGTAGTGTCGTCCGCAAACTTCACAATGATGTTGGAGTTGTTAGTGGCTAGTCGTAGGTGTAGAGTGAGTACAGGAGAGGGCTCAGTACACATCCCTGTGGAGCACCAGTGTTCAGTGTGATGGGGGATGAGGTGATGCTGCCCAGTCTGACCACCTGGCGTCTGTCAGACAGGAAGCTAAGGATCCAGCTGCAGAGGGAGCTGCTCAGTCCTAGATCCTGCAGTTTCCTGTCCAGCTTTGAGGGAACGATGGTATTGAATGCTGAGCTGTAATCTACAAACAGCATTCTCACATACGTGTCTCTCTTCTCCAGGTGTGACAGGGCAGTATGTAGTGTCAGGGCTATGGCATCATCAGTGGACCTGTTGTGGCGGTATGCGAACTGTAGAGGGCCCAGTGAGTCGGGTAGTGCAGAGCAGATGAAGTCCCTGACCAGCTTCTCGAAGCATTTGCTTACGATGGGGGTCAGGGCTACAGGTTGCCAGTCGTTCAATGAGGAGATGGTGGAGGATTTGGGTACAGGGACGACGGTGGCCATTTTGAAGCAGGCTGGGACTACAGACAGAGAGAGGGAAAGGTTGAAGATGTGTGTGAACACTCCAGCCAGCTGAGCCTGAGGACTTGAGGACGTGGCCGGGAATCCCGTCCGGACCAGTAGCTTTGCGTGCGTTCACTTTCCTGGAGCACTTCCGCACATCCTCCTCAGACACAGTGTGCGCACTGACGTCATCCGCGGTGCGCACACTATCTGGTCTCATGGTGTTCGCTGTGTCGAATCTAACGTAGAATACGTTTAGATCCTCACACAGAGAGGCTGTGGTCTGCGGTGTGCTGGTTTTCCCTCTAAAGTCTGTGATCGTGTTTAGTCCCTGCCACATACTCCGAGGGTTGTCAAACTGTTGCTCCACCCTGTCCCTGTACTCACGTTTGGCTGCTTTGATCGTCTTCCGGAGTTGGTAATGTGCGTGTTTGTAGTCCGATGTGTGGCACATGTGTGGTAAAGATACAGATAATGAAATTTAATTATTGATGCAATATACATCATGAGAAACAAAAGCTGAAATTGATTCAGTTTAGTACTTTTCTCTGTATGCTCTGTGATTATAAAGGCCTTAAATTCTGTGATATATACTGTAAATGATTTTCACACAGGTCTTAAAGTACTTAAATCACTGCTGATAGTCTGGTTGTTTATATTTTCACGTTTTTGTGTCTGTAGAGCTGTTTGATGACGGTTTGGACTCCTCCACTCTCTTGAAGGCTTTCCTTACTTCATGCTCGGAGATGACGAGCACGTTTCCGGTGTTGGCAGTATCTTCCTGTCTGCAGCCGTTAGCGCCGCTAGCACTAGCATCGTTGGAGTCCTTAGCTGCAGCCTCGAAGCGAGCATAGAAAGTGTTCAGCTCGTCTGCCAGAGTCACGGCCGCGTTCGTCATACCGGTTGTTGGTGCTTTATAGTCCGTTATTGTCCTTAGTCCCCGCCACAGGCTCCTAGAGTCACTCTGTTGGAGTTGTGACTCTAGTTTCCTCCCGTAGCGCTGCTTCGCCTCTTTCACCGCCTTCCGCACATCATATGACGCTGTTTTTTTTTTTTTTGTTTTTTTTTTTGCCTGTCCCGTTTGGCTCTTTTGCCATCAGAATTGTTGTCTAAAGGCAAAGAAAGATGCCCAACAGATTTACTTTACCAAACTGACCATCCCAGCCTTGCCGTAATGGTCCATTTGATTCACCTTTTATTGTTTATTTTATTTTCACTTACTGAATACGGGACAGACTTGACTGGGGGAAAGAAGGGGAGAAAGAAAGAGGGAAAGAGGGACAGGGGAGAAGGGCAAAAGACAAAAACCATCAGAACGGGCAGAAAAAAAATGCATATATCAATCACCTGGATCGCCTGCTGAGAAAGAAAAAAAGAAAACAAGCAGAAGAGAACAAGAGTAATAGAATAAACAACATCACAATGATATATGGGAATATGACAGTAAATACTAAATGTTAAACATTATTGTGCAGCACATAAGATCAACAGAACACAGTGTGCTTTGAGGTAGGAGCCAAAAAGGGTGTAGTTTGAGGGTGTGATCACCCGTGTGTACACCTGTGAGCATGGACGCGCTTGTTTTTTTTTTTGTTTTTTTTTTAAAAGGTTCCTTCATGTAATGATCTGCTAGAGGGTGTGGGGGGGCCATGATGCGGTTTTGTACGGGTCCATGTCCCCCGTCGTGAGTCCCGTGTTGTAAGCAGCGGTGCGGGTTCTCAGAGCGTCGCGGATGGTTTTATCCACCCACGGCTTCTGGTTGGGAAACGTTGTGATAGTCTTTGTCTCCACGGTATCATCCGCTAGTTTCCCGATGAATCCCACAACCGCTTCCGTAAACACGTTGACGTCATCATCGGAGCTGTTCCTGAACATGCCCCAGTCTGCGTCGTCGAGTGCGTCCTGTAACGCGGCAAGCAGGATGCTAGGCAGAGGTGTGCGGTGTGCACGAGTTCTCAGCCTGTTCCTGACGCCGGCTCGTTTCCCTCGCGGCCGCCACTTCGCGTCTTGTCCTTTGTTCTCCCTCAAGATCTCACTCGGCCAGCTCGGATCCAGAGTTAAAAACTTCGAATTGTAAGTACATTGTATACCAATAGAAACAAGAGTGTCACTGTCATACCTAATGTACCCAATGGTGATGATTTTGCCGATTTAAAAACTCTGAAAACTAACTTGAAAAACAAAAACAAAGAAAAGGTGGTCGGAGCAGTCGTGACGGCAGCCGACCTCACCGGCGCCATCTTTTCACAATACAGTCACAAACAAATACAGAAAAACAATTCACATATTTCAGTCACATTTTTCCAAACTCTCAGTCGCACACATATTTAGGAATGGAAGGGAGTGAGATCCTGAGGTAAGTGACGGACAAGGTAAGCGACTCATGTTGTAACTGACGTCAGACGCCGGAGATTTTGGCAGAAAATTAAAGCGAATGGTAGTTTAGAATTGAACAAATTCCTTTAAGCCTCAGTATTACCAAATACACTTATCAATTGTCTTATAACTTACAATACTTGTCTAAATCATCTCCAACACCCTGGAGAACAGCGGGGAGAGTTTAGAGGCTCTCCAAGATGACATCAATCAGTGCTTCCAGGATCTCGTAATGAAGAAGGCTCAGAGTGCATCTTCCCTGGCCAAATCTGAGACGCCGTCGTCGAAAAAATGTCGCCCGGCAGATTCCCCCGGCACAACATCGCCAGCAGACAAAGATATTGCCAACATACTGGAGTAAATCGACAAGCGATTGTCCAGTTTTGATGCAAGCCTGTCCTTGGTGGAGATTCTTCACCAGGAATTTAAATCCTTGTGAGAATCCCTGGAGTTCAGCCAGCAGCAGGTGGAAACCCTCGCTGCTGAAAATGCCACGCTAAGGGAGTCGGTGAAATGTCTCACAGACAATGTTACCCAGCTAAACAGAAAAAATAAATAAATAAAAGAGACAGCTATTGATCTACCAGCTTGTGGCATGCATGATAATCTTGTATTTTCTGGTATTCCAGAAGCCGCTGGAGAAGACACGGAGACCACGGTGAAAAGCTTCATCAAAACCCACCTAAAGCTGCCGGAGGACATGGTGAAGAACATCGCCTTCGATAGGGTACATCGCATCGGCCCCATGCGGGCTGCGACCGGGAGACCACGTCCTATTGTGGCCAAATTCAGCCACTTCAAACAAAAGGAACAGGTGAAAAGTCGTGGCAGGGAATTAAAAGGAACGGACTTCAGCGTAAACAACTAGTTCCCAAAAGAGATCCTGGAGCGACGCAGGGTCCTCTTCCCAATCCGACGCGGCTTCATCCAGAAGGGCTCCCGCGCTGTCATCGCTGTGGACCGGCTGTACGTGGACGGACAGCTCCACCGAGACCCCAACATCACTCCGTGGCTGTATTAACCTCACACCAGATAAGAATCCGCTACACCCTTTCCCTATCCACTCACACTAACTTGCATTAACATCTGTTTAACTTACCAGTATCAAATCGCATCTTAAGTGTGATATCATAGCAGAATTTACACCGTCACTCTAGTCAGACTCGTAGTCAGACTCAGGGAGCATCTCGCCACACATTTTTTTCTCTCTCTCCTTCTCTTTATTTATGAACAAGTGATGTATTCTTTCCACCTGTCTAAGCGACACACAAAGCGTACATCCCTAGTTATACACACACATCTATGGGTGCACTGAGGTTCATTACATGGAATATAAATGGAGCTGGCTCCAGAGAAAAGAGGTTAAAAATATTTAACCAACTCAAAAAACTACAGGCAGATGTTGTCCTTTTACAAGAGACCCACAGACCTCTTAGAGGTTCGAATGAACTTAAAACACCTGAGTTTCCCAATGTGTTCTCAGCTTGTTATAATTCTAGACAAAGGGGAGTAGCAATTTTAATACATAAAAATATTAATTTCATGGTACTCGATACAGTTATAGATCCAGAGGGCAGATTCTTAATCATTAAACTATCTATACTTGATAAAAAAGCTATGTATTGCAAGTGTATATGGTCCAGATGTTGATGGTCCCTCATTCTTTCACGTTTTTTTCAGTGCACTCTCTGAACACTTAGATGGCACACTTGTTCTTGGAGGCGACCTCAACCTTCGACTAATGAAGAAATGGATAGGCTCAATACAGCGGGAACTCAGTGTAATTGGCAGTCCACAAATATAATCAAACAGTATATGAGCGACTTTGGTCTTTGCGATGCATGGCGCTCCCTTCCCCCCAACAGTAAGGAATATACTTTTTTCTCACATCTGTGCATCTAGCCACCTGGGGGACTCTTCAACTGGTGGGGGAGGCTGTTACATGTTGCAGGAGGTCTCCTCTCTTCGGGAGATATAGGAGAGGTGGAGGAAGATCTCAGCCCGGGCATCTATTGTCCTGTGTAGTCTGGAAGATGAGTGGATGATGGGGTGGGTGCAGTTTTTTCTGTGGTGGGGTCGGGTGGGCTGTCCCGGGCTCTGTGCCCCTCCCTTCCCTCCCCATCTCCAGCTGCCTCCCTCTTCCCGCTCCACCACAATCACCCACACATGCAGGGCCTTGGGGTAAAGGTGTGTCACCAGGGTGCAGGAGAGGCATCCCCCCCTCTGTCCCCTTTTGGCTTTCTCTGCCTCAATTTTATCTCACAACTTAGACATTCACATTACTCACACTCTCATAACACATACATATAGGATCTTGGGGTGGGCACACTGCAGGGTATCCAAAAGACCATCAGGGTTTACAACCTGACCCCTGGCGTCATTGCCCACCTCTCAATTTTAAATACATGTAGACATCGAGGGCTATCAGGAGGGGCTATGCGCTTACCTGCTGCTCTCTGGCAGGTGGCTCCAAGCCCTCCTGGGTTTTAAATGCACCTTAGAACACACATGCATCAACACTACATTTGAGCGGGCTGAGGGAGGTTTGGAGTCTTCACACACCCCCGTTCTCTGCGGCCTGCTGGAGCGGGGGGCTAGGAGGAGGAGATGGCCGCCCGATCGGGGTCTGCTTCTCTCCACCCCAGGAAAAAGGGTAACACCACCTGGGTCTAGGTGCAGTTCCCCCCCCCGGGGGGCAAGGGTACGTAGACCTGGGGCTTAGAGTACGCTTGCGGAGTGTGATTGTGTGTACAGTGTCTCTTTATGTCTGTCTCCATGTTGGGTGAGTGTTGAGTAATTGCATATGAGAGCATGAGGGTGGGAATGGATGTTTGTATCTGTGTGTGCCTATATGTCTGTGTCTATATGTCAGGTTGGGTATCAGACGCCACCTCTCTAGGGACATCTCAGGCCCTCCAAGTGAGCCCTCATCTGGGACTCTCCTCAGCTCTTTCTGGGATAGTGGCGCGGCTGCCCCTCTGTTGGTCTTCCTTGGTGTCTTGTGTTCTGAGGGTCTGAGGTGTTCTGGATGTCTGGAGTCTTGATCTCCTCCATACCGGCTTCATGCCCTGGAGGACGGGGCTGTGGTGCCCCACACCCCCTAGCAGATCATTACATGAAGGAACCTTTTAAATACAAGCGCATCCATGCTCACAGGTGTACACACGGGGACTCTCACACACAAACTACACCCTTTTTGGCTCCTACCTCAAAGCACACTGTGCGCAATCGATCTTACGTGCTGCACAATAATCTTTAATATTTAATATTTACTGTTACATTCCCAGAGATCATCGTGATGTTGTTTATTATGTTGCTCTTTTTTTTTTCTTCTGCTTGCTTTCTCTTTTTTCTTTCTCAACAGGTGATCCAGGTGATTGATATATGTATTTTATGTCTGCTTATTTTGTTGTTTTTTGTTATTTGCACTTTATCCCCATCCCTCTTACCTGCTGTTTTTCTTTCCCTTTCTTTCTTCCCTTTCTTTTCACCAGTCAAGTCTGCATTTAACAAGTGAAAATAAAATAAAATAAACAATAAAAGGTGAATCAAATAGACCATTACAGCAAGGCTGGGACGGTCCATTTGGTAAAGTAAATCCGTTGGGCAGCTTTCTTCGCCTTTAGACAATAATTCTGATGCAAAAGAGCCAAACGGAACAGGCAAGAAAAAAAAAAGACTATATAAATACTTTTTTTAAATACACTTTTGTGGTTTTTCCAACAGTTTCATGGCAGATTTTGAAATACTTACAAAGTATAATGTCTCGATAAGTGTTCTTACACACATGATATATACTTTTTCACATGTTAGGATTTTATAGCTTCAGTTTAATGTTATGTCCTCTAATCTTCATCCCAAACATCTTTCACCAACACTAAAGGACATGTTCTACAGTTGAACCATGAAAATGAACATCTATTCAGCTAGATTATGAAAACAAGTTCAATGTAAATGAACATTTGTCTTTTCAAATGTTAACTGTGACTGTTAGCATAAAACTCTCTGATGACAATGAAAAAAACTCTTCTTTACATACCTGATCTTGATGACTCCTCAACAAGCAACAGGCGCTCTGTTCGACTAACCTGAAGTACAGGAAACTGTAGGAGGCGGAGCTTCATTGATATCCAAGGTTTTTTCACAATCCCACTGTCACATCTGAAAAATTAATCTGAAATTTCATCAGAGCAGAGTTGGCAAAGGTACAGACACTCTGTACAAACTTTTTAATATCTGTAGAAAAGATGGAAAATACAAAGACATATATGTTCTTTCTATTGCCTACTTTGTAGAGGGTGACTGCCTCTAAACAGATGAACAGGTAAAGTATTTTGGATGAACAGTACTGCTGTGTTTGTTGCGTGAAGTGTATATATTTTATAAACGTTGAGGTACGTTTTGTTATGTGTCTCTATCATCTCTGCCCTGCTCGGTGCTGTTTGTTGGAGAGGTTGAGGGAAGATTGGGAATTATGGGAAAAATTACTGCTAAACAGATTTATGGATGAATGGTCACCATTGACAAAAACAATGGTAGTACAGGGCGTGTACATCTTTTTTGTGTACTTTCTATTATTTTTTTTCTTCTTTAATGCCTTTCCATTCTTCTTCTCCTGTGGTGATGGTACTCATGAAACAAATATGCATTCATTATGCAAATGATCACAAATTGTTTATACTAATTTATATAAAGATGAGGTTTAATGTGTTTATTCCCATGTTTTGTACTTTGTTGGTGTTTGGTTATACGAGTGGGTGAATAAAAGTAAGTAAAATAAGTCTGCATTTTATTGATAACCGTCAGCCTTTGAAGGAATGCTCGAGTCTGTCTGTGCCACTAATACAAACACTGCCTGGTTACCTCCGCCTCCTCCTGCTGTTGATGGCCCCTCCCCCATGCTCTAACTGTTTGAACACATGTTTGAATCACTTCCTGGACTAAAGGGAGCTGCCACATGAGCTTAGAGGACGCAGGTTAGTGTTTTCTCAGCTTTCTTTTTATTTCACTCACACACACACACACACACACACACACACACACACACCCCGTCGATATCACACCCCTCCTTCGCTCATGTTTAACAGCAGATTTTTATCAGTGATGTCGTCAGCTCCTGGCACCAACATCAAACTTGACTGTGAGTCTCTGTGGATCTGTTCTTCTCCTGTTTTCTGTTCATATCAAACATGTCCAGAGCTTCTAATAAGGAGCTCAGTGTTATACGTAATCAGTAAGAAAACCCAGGATTGCCTGTGAGCTCAAAGATCAGACTGCTTTACAGACTCACAGTCTTTCATATGTTTAGTGTCACGCAGAGGCGACAGACGTATATCGTCAGTGCACTTTGTGTTTAACCCCTCTGTGAGATCAGCCAATTAGAAGAAAGCTTTCTAAAAAAGGGGAGGGGCTAAAACTTGTTTAGTGAAACAGATGACAGTTTCTGTATTCACAAAGATCTCAGTGGGCTGAGGAATCCTGCATCAGTGATTGGACAGGAGACAGGCAGCTGTTGGGTGAAGATAAACAAACCCTGCTCTTTATTCATTGGTTCAGTCACTTCAAGTGGACCAATCACAGAGCCCCACCTGTTAGCGTCAGAGACTTTCTGTTTGGCACTCACAGTCGGTTTCCCTCTCAGGCTGACTCAGGGAAGATGAAAAGAAATGATGTGAAGAAAGAGGAGGGACCAGCAGAGTTTCCAGGATGCAGCTATGTTGCAGTGAAGAGTGATTGTTCCAAAGAAGAATCTCCATACTTCAGTGCTGAACCAAAGTAAGTGTTTTTGACACACACACACACACACACACACACACACACACACACACATACGGGTCTATGTGGTATGGCGGGACTATACTACGTCAATCCGCCCGGTGGTGGTTTAAGTGGACTACCCTTTTGAAAGGACTTAGAGCCAAGGGAGCGAGGTTAAAGTGTTCGAAAAAATCTGAAAAAAATTTGGGTCACTTCAGACCTCATACACTCCCTATAGAAGTCTAGATACACTGATACACACCAACCAGACTCTATTGTGTTTTCTGGAGACATTGTCCACTTGACAACAATGTGTTTTATGAGGTCCAAAAAAAACAATATTGGGTCTTTAAAGGGACAATGATGTAATATGTAAATAGCTCATCATTACCATGAATACACATCTGACAGGACACAGGATTACTGGAACATCATTTTATTAGTGTTCTTGGATCTGAACATTAATTTTAACCATAAATAAAAAAAGAAATCTATGGACAAAAATGCCCACGCTTCCCACAGAAATATAAAAATATAGAAAACAGAAAAATTAAAAACATTTAAAATGAATTTTAATAGTTTAAAGGTAAATATTAAGGGGAGAAAATATGCATTTATAATTTTTTATTTTAAATATAACCCGTCAAAAAAAACCCTAAATAAATTAAATGTAAAAATTATGAAATACAAACTACTTCTGTATTTAACAAGAACTTTTTTTTCTTTAAACAGAACATCAGTGTTAACAACAATTGGCAATCTGACCAAGATGTAAAACCACAGCTCTCTAAACAGTTATTTTAGTTCATTTTTTTCTGCCTTTTTGCAGTTAATCCTCTGTTTCTTACAAAATCTCTTATGTTTTGAACTGTTCTTCCTGCCAACACCGGATCTTCTACCAATTTGCAATGACTGCATTCATTTTTGGTGGCTAGTTTCCCTTCGTTTATGTGGTCTTTAAAATGCCTCATCACTGCAGCAACCTCAGCCTTGGACCACATGTTTTTGGGAGCTCTTCGGGAATTGTGGGATTGAGCAGCATTTTTCTCTGGAAGATATATAAAGTAGTAGTAGTTAAAACAAACAAAAAACCAAACAAAAAAAACAAAAAACATTTGGTGGTTAAAAGAATGGATGCTACCCTGTACTAACTTCTGAAATGTGTTGCTACCATCAATATCAAAACGAGCTAAAATTCTCTTTGAAAATTTATCAAATTTCTAAAATGAGACATTTAGTGTTCCGCTGTGAATAAAAGACTGAATAAAAAGTTGAATAAAAGTCTCTTGATGCATGCTCAATCATCCAGGTAAGTAAATCCCAAAACGTTGATTCTGTTAATCTGGACGTAGCGTTTTCAGTGGGAGAAACATTTTGTCACTCATCCAAGTGACTTTTTGCCACCACTCTGCAGTTTGCCATATGTTGCAAAGTGATGAAACAATAATAAGCTTAGAGAACCAACTGCACCCCTTACCTTCAGAGGGAGCAGCAGTCTCACTTGCTGCAGGCATTGTGAGTGGTCCTTCATCTGCTGATTACACAATTTGATTAAGTTTTAATATTTGTAACAAACATTTTATCCACAGAAACCAAGCTAGTGGTAACTTACCACAATCTACAGTGTCTTGGAGCTGCGCTGTGTTTGTGGAATCAGCTACTGCATGTACAGGCTCACTGGTGCCACACGCCAACATTGTGAGTGCTGTGTCATCATCATCTGATTCACTTTCACTGTCCTTTGTTTCAGCATCACTTAATGCAATTTCATCTGAGAAATTGTGGGAAAACCCCCCCAAAAAACCAAACACAAACCCCCCAAAAACCTCACATTAACAACGAGATATGACAAAATACAGAACAAATACTGGAAATTATAGTACATAGTTTTACTATTTAAGGCCACCACTCTGCAGTTTGCCAAATGTTGCAAAGTGATGAAACAATAGACTTCAAGAACCTTAAATCATGGACATTTAACAGAATGGTCTGTGCTTTTAGGTTTTAATTCGGTTGATAAAGCATAATATTCAACTACTGCCCTAATATTTGCTCCTTTCAATACAAACCTTCTATTTTGATCTCATCCAGTGATTTCCCCTGGATCTGGGAAAGTTGTCCTTTTTCCAGTGTTAAAAGCAGTTTGGAAATCTTGGCCAGCTGTGTTGTGGGAACTGGTAATCTGTAGAATTCGCGGTGAACGCGGATATCATGACCCAGGAAATCTGCAACCTGATCAAGTTCGTTGTTTTTCAAATTAAGGACTTGTGAGAGTGTGGCAACATGTTTTCTGAGCTGTGTCGATCTTAGATACTCAGGCTGCTTTGCTCCACACTGGTGTGCATGAACACGCAAGGAGTCCATTCCTCTGTAATGACTCATTGATCGGGGTCTTGCAAAGAGGTAGATATTAGTGGCACAAATACCACAGTCAGGCCTCCTACTAACCAGTAGTGACAGAGCATCCAGCATGCTTGGTGTTAGCAGAACTGGAACATTTCTGTCCCTTTTTCCCATTATTTCTATTCTACAGAAATAGTTACAGAGTCTCTGTTCCATTTCTGAGAGCCCCATGGCAACATCTGTGTGGAGTGCTGTTTTGTCTCTTTCAAGAAAACTTTTGAGGCGCATCTTTGAAACCTCTCCAGAACGTCTTCGGTTGAACACAATGATTTGTGAGAGTGTAACTTGTGCAAGTTGGGCATAATTCTGAGCTGTGGCTTCGTTCTCCAAGCTGCAAAAGGCACTTTCTGCAGATTTTTGAAGGTAGTGATGGAGAATCCGAACATCTTCTGTAAAGGGCAATGTTGATGGCTTGTTAAACTTTGCCTCACTCAATGTGTTCAAGGCACGGTGAGACACCATCTCAGACCATTTGGAGACATACAACTTCTTGAACGCATCAGTGGACTTGATTAGGGCTTCATCCTCTGTCATGAGGGCACGACAATGGATAATGTCAGACATTTTATGCAGTGTATGTCCCAGTTTCAGCGCAAGGCTTGGAGTTTTGTATGACAGTGTCTCTTCATCAAAACCTGAAACTTTCTTTACTGCTTGCACAACTCTCTGGAAATTAGCAGGCTTAATAGCTTCTTCCATGTTATGCACTGAGAATTCTGTGCGCAGACACAACAACAAACGTCCCGCTTCACGAAGCTTCTGTCGTATATAATCATACTTTGTAGGGTCTTGTCCATGTTTATTGTAGAGGGACTGGGCAAACTGAATAACAGTAAAGTCATTTCGCACAGCTGAGGCAATCTCATCTTGTTTCATAACAGCAAGAACCTTCCAGACTCCACTTGACACCTGCGGATAACACTGAGACTCCAGAGTTAAAGCCAGGCCGAGTACTTTGGTTCTTCCAGGTTCTTTATCCGTGTCATCTTTTGGTTTGTTAGGACATCTGCGGACATGTCTCCAAAGATCCTTGCGAACATACATCCCTTGACAATAAAAGCAATGAGCAAACTTTCCCTCTACTGCTTTAATCTTGGGTCTTCTCTTCACTTTCAGTGGTCCCACTCCACCATGCAAAACTGCAGCATTATGCTTAAAATTTCCCTTATTTCTCAATTTCTCTAACAGACTTTTACGCTCGTTTGAGTCTCTAGGCAGGGAAAATGCATGCACAACATCAGGAGCCGTTTTGTGCGTTTTCAGGTGGCGGGAAATTTTAGCTTGTGGTTTGCCACAAAAATAGCAGTAATTTCTTTTACTTAAAGTCATTTTTTCTGATTCAGTTTCGCAAAGCTCACTTTTATCTTGTGGCTTGTCCTTTGTCAAGTTGTGGATTAAATTCGTTGAATCTGATTGTTCATGCGCTTTGGAGATGTCATCTTGGCATAGCAGACCTTTTGATGTGCTTGGCAATAATGAGATGTCTTCATCTGAATCTTCATCATATGACTCTGAATCTGGCACATATTCTTCTTCTGATATGCTGTGGTTGCCATCATCATCGCTTGATATTTGATCCAGAACTGAATGTGGCAATCCATCCTCCCCTGAATATTCAGAAATTTCTTCTTTCTGGAATGTAAGAACAAAAGTTTTTTTAATTGATCAATACTTTAGACAGGTAAAAAATAAACTGAAAAAAAGTCAAGCCAAATATGAATGGGATACACACCTGTGTTGACTGGTGGCAATTCTGATTTGCCAATTTTGCAAGGCAAGATTTGTGCCAGACCCCTAAACAAACTGAAACACATTTTGATAGACTTAATTTAGCTTTGCAGTTCTATTTAAGTGAAGTAGTTTTTTGTCAAAGCATTGCAGTAATGTCAAATGCTGAAAAAACAAAAAAAAACAAAACTGTTCACATTAAGGATATTTTAATGACTACACATACACTGCTAATCCCCCTCCCCCCCCCAAAAAAGGACATCCCAGATGTGAATGAAGGAATTATTCTTATTAAATACTTTGTTCTTTAGGTAGTTGAGTGGCATGAAAGTGTGTAGTTGAATGTGTGTGGCCTCCAGATGCCTGTACGACTTCCCTACAATGCCTGGGCATGCTCGGGATGAGGTGGCGGATGGTCTCCTGAAGGATCTCCTCCAAGACCTGGACTAAAGCATCTGCCAACCCCTGGACAGTTTGTGGTGGATGGAGTGAGACATGATGTCCCAGATGTGCTCAATTGGATTCAGGTCTGGGGAACAGGCGGGCCAGTCCATAGCATCAATGCCTTTGTCATGGAGGAACTGCTGACATACTCCAGCCACATGAGGCCCAGTGTCGTCTCGCATTAGGTGGACCCCAGGGCCAAATGCACCAGCATGTGGTCTCACAAAGGGTCCGAGGACCTCATCTTGTTACCCAATGACAGTCAGGCTCTCTGGCAGGCACAGAAATGCCACCCCTCACCATTACTGACCCACTGCCAATATGATCATGCTGGAGGATGTTGCAGGCAGCAGAACATTCCCCACGGCATCTCCAGACTGTCACGTGCTCAGTTTGAACCTCCTTTCAGCTGTGAGGAGCATAGGGTGCCCGTGCTGAAGTTGCCAAACTTTGTGTTTTCTGGCAAATGCCAAACATCCTGCATGGTGTTGGACTGCAAGCTCAATCCCCACCTGTGGATGCTGGACCCTCAAGTCACCCTCATGAAGTCAGTTTCTGACCATTTGAGCAGACAGATGCACATTTGTGGCCTGTTTGAGGTCATTTTGCAGGGCTCCTCTTGTTCCTCCTTGCACAAAGGTGGAGGTAGCGGTCCTGCTGCTGGGTTGTTGCCCTCCTATGGCCTACTCCACATCCAGGTAGCACCTCCATGCTCTGGACACTACACTAACAGACACAGCAAACCTTCTTGCCACAGCTCACATTGATGTGCTACGCTAGATGAGCTGCACTACCTGAGCCCCTTGTGTGGGTTGTAGACTGTCTCATGCTACCACTAAAATGAAATCACCGCCAGCATTCAAAAGTGACCATAACATCAGCCAGAAAGCATAGGTGCTGAGAAGTGGTCTGTGGTCACCACCTGCAGAACCAGTCCTTTATTATGGTGAATTGACTATAATTTCCACTTGTTGTCTACTCTATTTGCAAAACAGCATGTGAAACTGGTTGTCAGTGTTACTTCCTAAGTGAACAGTTTGATTTCACAGAAGTGTGACTGACTTGGAGTAACATCGCATTGTTTAAGTGTTCCCTTTATTATTTTGAGCAGTTTATGTTATGGAATGGGGAATTGAGGACAATCCCAAGTATACCATTTTTACAAGGTCCTGCACCAATGAGGTAATACTGCATTTCTTTAATTAGACGTGACCACCCATTAATTAAAAAGGGAGCAGTGTTCATTTCAGCACGTCTTAACTTGTTGAACTCTATTAATGCTTTTTACTATACACTGTACCTATTCACTAAATGTCTCACCTTTGCACTTAAAGCCAAGCCACTTGAGGGAGGAAACCGGTCCCACACACTGAATGCACTTGTCCAAAGATGATATTGTTGTGCACACCAGACGATGATTGTGACACTGTTAGCAAAATATTGCAACATTTATTTGTTTTGGACAGTTGGAAAGGTGTGTTTTCAATTCAGTTGCAGATATCAACTAATAAACTTCGTCCATGTAAATCACATCACACCCAGGTGACTGCCAAACACACACACACACAGCATCCATAAAGAATGATGATAGATTAAATTATTAGTTCATTAAGTGGTACACTGGATTATATTTACCCTTTCAGGCTCTGGATGTTTCAGGTCCAGATCATTGTTTGGAAAGCTGTTTGGTTGTGGCTTTAGGCAGCTCACAGTCTTCTGAATCTGGCTGGTCTCAGTCTTCGTGTGTAACAGATAGAGAATGAAGACAAAAGAACAGTAATCTGACAGTTACTAAAAATGCATCACTCAAGAGGATGAATAGACCATTTCACTATTGGCAAATAGCGTAAGGTACACATCGTGCATGAGAAACATTCATTAAAATCTGTCCTAGGTCAATGTTACCTCTTCAAAATCTTGCACTGAAGAAGAATGCATGGCTTCTGAGCCTTGCTGAGGCATTTCTTCATCAAGATCCTGCAACAAAGAAAAGATGGCACAAAGATTAGACCAAGTGCTCTTCTTGCAACTGTACTGGGCAGTCCTGTGCTTCTGTCTTTAATTTGCATGTGTGTGTGTGTGTGTGTGTGGGGGGGGGGCTTTCCACTCAAGAAATGTTTTCTTCTGAAAAAAATACTGGCTACAATAGTTAACAACTGATTCCTTTGCAATCATCCATCCTCTTCCACTTATCCTTATCAGGATTGTGGGGTAGCAGTTTTGGGGCCTATACCAGCTACCATAGGGCAGTACAACCTGGACAGATCACCAGTCTAACATGGAAGGACAAGCATTTGCATTCACACCAAAGGGCAGTTTTGAATCACCAGTTAACCTAACCCCATAAGCTACATCTTTGGACTGTGGGAAGAAGCCAGAGTACACAGCGAGAGAGCCCATGCACTACCAGCAGTAAAAAGTGCCTAAAACAAGTTAAGTTGTATAGTACTATCTATCTTAATGTTCAAGCCTGAGTTTCAAACCACATAGAAACAAAGCACATGTAGTCAGTTCTGCATGCTGTAGGTCAAACTGTCAAGAAATACGAGAAGACCCCTCCTAAAACCAGAGTGATGTCACCATGAAGCAAACTTTGACAGAGTCTCCCAATAACAGTGTGGTCCTCCTAAGTCACATTTGGGTGGTTAACACACACACACACACACACACACTCAGATGTTATCCAGACTTGCACTTTGAAACAATGAAAAGGACCTACAAGCCACAGTCCATGTAAATCACATCACACCCAGGTGACTGCCAAACACAAACACACACACAGCATCCATAAAGAATGATGATAGATTAAATTATTAGTTCATTAAGTGGTACACTGGATTATATTTACCCTTTCAGGCTCTGGATGTTTCAGGTCCAGATCATTGTTTGGAAAGCTGTTTGGTTGCGGCTTTAGGCAGCTCACAGTCTTCTGAATCTGGCTGGTCTCAGTCTTCGTGTGTAACAGATAGAGAATGAAGACAAAAGAACAGTAATCTGACAGTTACTAAAAATGCATCACTCAAGAGGATGAATAGACCATTTCACTATCGGCAAATAGCGTAAGGTACACATCGTGCATGAGAAACATTCATTAAAATCTGTCCTAGGTCAATGTTACCTCTTCAAAATCTTGCACTGAAGAAGAATGCATGGCTTCTGAGCCTTGCTGAGGCATTTCTTCATCAAGATCCTGCAACAAAGAAAAGATGGCACAAAGATTAGACCAAGTGCTCTTCTTGCAACTGTACTGGGCAGTCCTGTGCTTCTGTCTTTAATTTGCATGTGTGTGTGTGTGTGTGTGTGGGGGGGGCTTTCCACTCAAGAAATGTTTTCTTCTGAAAAAAATACTGGCTACAATAATTAACAACTGATTCCTTTGCAATCATCCATCCTCTTCCACTTATCCTTATCAGGATTGTGGGGTAGCAGTTTTGGGGCCTATACCAGCTACCATAGGGCAGTACAACCTGGACAGATCGCCAGTCTAACATGGAAGGACAAGCATTTGCATTCACACCAAAGGGCAGTTTTGAATCACCAGTTAACCTAACCCCATAAGCTACATCTTTGGACTGTGGGAAGAAGCCAGAGTACACAGCCAGAGAGAGCCCATGCATTACAGCAGTAAAAAGTGCCTAAAACAAGTTAAGAAGTTGTATAGTACTATCTATCTTAATGTTCAAGCCTGAGTTTCAAAAAATTTCAACATAGAAACAAAGCACATGCAGTCAGCTCTGCATGCTGTAGGTCAAACTGTCAAGACATACGAGAAGACCCCTCCTAAAACCAGAGTGATGTCACCATGAAGCAAACTTTGACGGAGTCCCCCAATAACAGTGTGGTCCTCCTAAGTCACATTTGGGTGGTTAACACACACACACACACACACACACTCAGATGTTATCCAGACTTGCACTTTGAAACAATGAAAAGGACCTACAAGCCACGGTCCATGTAAATCACATCACACCCAGGTGACTGCCAAACACACACACACACAGCATCCATAAAGAATGATGATAGATTAAATTATTAGTTCATTAAGTGGTACACTGGATTATATTTACCCTTTCAGGCTCTGGATGTTTCAGGTCCAGATCATTGTTTGGAAAGCTGTTTGGTTGTGGCTTTAGGCAGCTCACAGTCTTCTGAATCTGGCTGGTCTCAGTCTTCGTGTGTAACAGATAGAGAATGAAGACAAAAGAACAGTAATCTGACAGTTACTAAAAATGCATCACTCAAGAGGATGAATAGACCATTTCACTATTGGCAAATAGCGTAAGGTACACATCGTGCATGAGAAACATTCATTAAAATCTGTCCTAGGTCAATGTTACCTCTTCAAAATCTTGCACTGAAGAAGAATGCATGGCTTCTGAGCCTTGCTGAGGCATTTCTTCATCAAGATCCTGCAACAAAGAAAAGATGGCACAAAGATTAGACCAAGTGCTCTTCTTGCAACTGTACTGGGCAGTCCTGTGCTTCTGTCTTTAATTTGCATGTGTGTGTGTGTGTGTGTGTGGGGGGGGGGCTTTCCACTCAAGAAATGTTTTCTTCTGAAAAAAATACTGGCTACAATAATTAACAACTGATTCCTTTGCAATCATCCATCCTCTTCCACTTATCCTTATCAGGATTGTGGGGTAGCAGTTTTGGGGCCTATACCAGCTACCATAGGGCAGTACAACCTGGACAGATCGCCAGTCTAACATGGAAGGACAAGCATTTGCATTCACACCAAAGGGCAGTTTTGAATCACCAGTTAACCTAACCCCATAAGCTACATCTTTGGACTGTGGGAAGAAGCCAGAGTACACAGCCAGAGAGAGCCCATGCATTACAGCAGTAAAAAGTGCCTAAAACAAGTTAAGAAGTTGTATAGTACTATCTATCTTAATGTTCAAGCCTGAGTTTCAAAAAATTTCAACATAGAAACAAAGCACATGCAGTCAGCTCTGCATGCTGTAGGTCAAACTGTCAAGACATACGAGAAGACCCCTCCTAAAACCAGAGTGATGTCACCATGAAGCAAACTTTGACGGAGTCCCCCAATAACAGTGTGGTCCTCCTAAGTCACATTTGGGTGGTTAACACACACACACACACACACACTCAGATGTTATCCAGACTTGCACTTTGAAACAATGAAAAGGACCTACAAGCCACGGTCCATGTAAATCACATCACACCCAGGTGACTGCCAAACACACACACACACAGCATCCATAAAGAATGATGATAGATTAAATTATTAGTTCATTAAGTGGTACACTGGATTATATTTACCCTTTCAGGCTCTGGATGTTTCAGGTCCAGATCATTGTTTGGAAAGCTGTTTGGTTGCGGCTTTAGGCAGCTCACAGTCTTCTGAATCTGGCTGGTCTCAGTCTTCGTGTGTAACAGATAGAGAATGAAGACAAAAGAACAGTAATCTGACAGTTACTAAAAATGCATCACTCAAGAGGATGAATAGACCATTTCACTATCGGCAAATAGCGTAAGGTACACATCGTGCATGAGAAACATTCATTAAAATCTGTCCTAGGTCAATGTTACCTCTTCAAAATCTTGCACTGAAGAAGAATGCATGGCTTCTGAGCCTTGCTGAGGCATTTCTTCATCAAGATCCTGCAACAAAGAAAAGATGGCACAAAGATTAGACCAAGTGCTCTTCTTGCAACTGTACTGGGCAGGCCTGTGCTTCTGTCTTTAATTTGCATGTGTGTGTGTGTGGGGGGGGGGGGCTTTCCACTCAAGAAATGTTTTCTTCTGAAAAAAATACTGGCTACAATAGTTAACAACTGATTCCTTTGCAATCATCCATCCTCTTCCACTTATCCTTATCAGGATTGTGGGGTAGCAGTTTTGGGGCCTATACCAGCTACCATAGGGCAGTACAACCTGGACAGATCGCCAGTCTAACATGGAAGGACAAGCATTTGCATTCACACCAAAGGGCAGTTTTGAATCACCAGTTAACCTAACCCCATAAGCTACATCTTTGGACTGTGGGAAGAAGCCAGAGTACACAGCCAGAGAGAGCCCATGCATTACAGCAGTAAAAAGTGCCTAAAACAAGTTAAGAAGTTGTATAGTACTATCTATCTTAATGTTCAAGCCTGAGTTTCAAAAAATTTCAACATAGAAACAAAGCACATGCAGTCAGCTCTGCATGCTGTAGGTCAAACTGTCAAGACATACGAGAAGACCCCTCCTAAAACCAGAGTGATGTCACCATGAAGCAAACTTTGACGGAGTCCCCCAATAACAGTGTGGTCCTCCTAAGTCACATTTGGGTGGTTAACACACACACACACACACACTCAGATGTTATCCAGACTTGCACTTTGAAACAATGAAAAGGACCTACAAGCCACGGTCCATGTAAATCACATCACACCCAGGTGACTGCCAAACACACACACACACGGCATCCATAAAGAATGATGATAGATTAAATTATTAGTTCATTAAGTGGTACACTGGATTATATTTACCCTTTCAGGCTCTGGATGTTTCAGGTCCAGATCATTGTTTGGAAAGCTGTTTGGTTGCGGCTTTAGGCAGCTCACAGTCTTCTGAATCTGGCTGGTCTCAGTCTTCGTGTGTAACAGATAGAGAATGAAGACAAAAGAACAGTAATCTGACAGTTACTAAAAATGCATCACTCAAGAGGATGAATAGACCATTTCACTATCGGCAAATAGCGTAAGGTACACATCGTGCATGAGAAACATTCATTAAAATCTGTCCTAGGTCAATGTTACCTCTTCAAAATCTTGCACTGAAGAAGAATGCATGGCTTCTGAGCCTTGCTGAGGCATTTCTTCATCAAGATCCTGCAACAAAGAAAAGATGGCACAAAGATTAGACCAAGTGCTCTTCTTGCAACTGTACTGGGCAGTCCTGTGCTTCTGTCTTTAATTTGCATGTGTGTGTGTGTGTGTGTGTGTGGGGGGGGGGGGGCGGCTTTCCACTCAAGAAATGTTTTCTTCTGAAAAAAATACTGGCTACAATAATTAACAACTGATTCCTTTGCAATCATCCATCCTCTTCCACTTATCCTTATCAGGATTGTGGGGTAGCAGTTTTGGGGCCTATACCAGCTACCATAGGGCAGTACAACCTGGACAGATCGCCAGTCTAACATGGAAGGACAAGCATTTGCATTCACACCAAAGGGCAGTTTAGAATCACCAGTTAACCTAACCCCATAAGCTACATCTTTGGACTGTGGGAAGAAGCCAGAGTACACAGCCAGAGAGAGCCCATGCATTACAGCAGTAAAAAGTGCCTAAAACAAGTTAAGAAGTTGTATAGTACTATCTATCTTAATGTTCAAGCCTGAGTTTCAAAAAATTTCAACATAGAAACAAAGCACATGCAGTCAGCTCTGCATGCTGTAGGTCAAACTGTCAAGACATACGAGAAGACCCCTCCTAAAACCAGAGTGATGTCACCATGAAGCAAACTTTGACGGAGTCCCCCAATAACAGTGTGGTCCTCCTAAGTCACATTTGGGTGGTTAACACACACACACACACACACACTCAGATGTTATCCAGACTTGCACTTTGAAACAATGAAAAGGACCTACAAGCCACGGTCCATGTAAATCACATCACACCCAGGTGACTGCCAAACACACACACACACAGCATCCATAAAGAATGATGATAGATTAAATTATTAGTTCATTAAGTGGTACACTGGATTATATTTACCCTTTCAGGCTCTGGATGTTTCAGGTCCAGATCATTGTTTGGAAAGCTGTTTGGTTGCGGCTTTAGGCAGCTCACAGTCTTCTGAATCTGGCTGGTCTCAGTCTTCGTGTGTAACAGATAGAGAATGAATATACAGTGCATTTTTGAAGAGGCTTTTGAAACATTAAATAAACTGTATGAGAAAGATAAGTTTCAAGCTATTGTCTTTAAAATATTCACTGTCATGTATAGAGAATTTAAGGCCCTATGATTAAGAGACAAATAGTCAGTGTGATTTCTTTATTTTTTAAGCCATTGCTAAAGGAGTAAAACAATCACCTGTAGCAGCAACGAACTGTCACTAGGGCCCATTTATCTTCAAGGGACAAAATTTAAAATGAATCTAACTAAAGAGGCTACACAGCAAAATCTCCAGTGTTAAATTAACACTAGAGAGTGTCTATATGGGTCCACACAACACTGTTGAGTGTTGAATTAACACTTTTGACAGTGTTATATGTTTAAAAGTAACCTAGTCAGTTTTGAAGATTAACAAAGACTAACACTGAGCAGTGCTGATTTTCTAACACTGGAATATTTCTAACATTTTGAGTTATTTTCCAGTGTTAGAAAATCAGCACTGCTCAGTGTTAGCCATTGTTAATCTTCAAAACTGACTAGGTTACTTTTAAACATATAACACTGTCAAAAGTGTTAATTTAACACTCAACAGTGTTGTATTTAACACTCAGAGGTGTGGACCCTTATAGACACTCTCCAGTGTTAATTTAACACTGGAGATTTTGCTGTGTAGAATCACATTAAACATCAATCACTGTTAAAATTTAGAAACCGAAAGCCATTTTTTATTTCTGCATACCTGCTGATATTTTTTTAGTGCTTTTAGAGGGCTTTGATGTGGCAGCCATCACAATTGCCTGTTTTCCATTAGTACCTACCCCTGTTTTTCCAGTAGGTTATAGTACCATGTAGTTTTTCAGTAACTACTGCACCAAGGTTCCAAGTGATCCAAAGTGATCAGAAAATTTGACATAGACTGAATGCCACCAGGTGGCTGGTCAATGGTGTCACTCGATAAGTTATGAGTGCGCCTCCTTCGTGAAAATCCAAGCCATCATTTTTGAAACTCTGAAATGTTTGAAATAGCGACCAAAATTAACAGCGTGATCCCTGAATTGAACACTAAAGTATAGACTGAGCAGCAGGCATTTTGTCACCTTGACGTCCATGCTTGCTGTGGCATTTATATCACTGGATGCTCGGCTGCATTGCTATAGTTACCCCAGGCACAGTAGGTGATACTCAATTTCAGTGAAAAACTAGATGCCCTAAGTCACGTTAAGCCAATTTGAGTAGGTACAAATGTAAAAATGGCTTAGGGTATGCAATTTATCAGTTCCAAAAAGTACAATTGTAGAAATACCTTGCATCTCCAGAGCCAATCCGAGTCACCATAATTATAGTCTATTTCTTCGCCTGGACTTATGTCTCTGCTTGCAAATAAGCATAGATGGGGCTTTCCATTGATATTTAATATTTTCATCTTAGCACTTGGACTGATGTGGTTGTCGTTGACAAGTCTGCCTAATGACCCATCTTCTTGAGATGCATCCACACTGTGGGGTTAGGCAAAAAAGTATTAGCTTAACTAGTTAGTTAGGAAGCTTTTTTTTTCATAAATCAAAAGCAATGTGTCATTTAATCTTAATCAAACTACACTGATATAATACGCACCACCAGAGTTTTCCATCAAACTTGAATTCAAACATGAACACCTTCAGGCTGTCATGATAAACTCTGTGTCTCCGCTCACATTCTTCTTTTGTTATGAGTTTACCTCTGTATTCCAAAAGAAAGTCTCCTTTTTGGAATGGAACAGTCGTGAAAATGCCCCGACCTGAATTGCAGAGGCATACCAAGTGAGTGACAAAAGACAAAGTGACAAACTCCAAATCTAATCCAAACTAAAGACCAACTTACCTTTGAAGGCATTTATGTAGTGGATATCAAGTCCCAGTTTGTCCCTTCCAGCAGAAACATGACAGACTGCATCCTCCCGTGGAGGAATGCGTCTCCTTCGCATGTTCTCCTGTACGATTGGCTGTATTACCAAAGCATATAAAGTATTACGATTATCGTCATCATTGTCATCATCATCAGTAGTAGCAGAACTAGCAGTAGTGTAGTTTACAGCATAAACACAGCTGACTTATTCATAGTGCTAATTTATGCCTTCTTTTAAAATGTTAAAGGCCTAGTACTCAAAATGGCGACATGTGACATTTCTGTAATGGCGACTGCAGAGAGTGATACAAGTACTGAGAAAGCTTAGGCATCAAAACTGTAAGAAGTTTTTTCTTCAGGCATATAAATAAATACACGACTAAATACACTTATACCCTTGCTTTTATTTTAGGGCTGTCAGCAGAATGACAGACATTGGACAAACTGCCCGAAATTAGCTAACAGCGACATCAGGGATTTTGACTCAGACTGCGCTGGTTTAATTGTTAATCGCGTTAGTCGCGATGTCGGCATTAACACGTTTAAGCCACAATAATGCTTTAACACCGAGTAAATCCTAACACGGGTTAGCCCGCTTTATCGCGTTGACGCGGTTAGTCGTCAGCCCTATTTTATTTACTCAATGACAAACGCTGGGGCCGTTTTACTTCTTCAAAGACTCACTAACAGTCCATAAAGCATAATCCATTTATTTCAACAAAGGAACTGTATTCTGAATAGCACCTTTTAAAATGGTAACTGTAATGGAATACAGTTACTCATATTTTGCATTCTAAATACGTAACGCCGGTTGATGCATTCCGTTACTCCCAAACACTGTGCATACATCATCTTTTGTCGTTTTGTGAAAAAAAAAAAGGAAAAAAAAAAAGGTTCAATCACTGATTCTGTGGGGTCAAAGGTATTTTCTGGCTGCAGCTGCTATTAGCAGTGATGGAAATTTGAAACCCTTTTTGTCATGGCTGCAGAAGCACTTATGTATTCACACGAGCGTTAGGGTTGCAAACGCCTGTCCTAAGAAAGTAGAATTTAGTCAAACAGAAAAGCAAAGTGGCTTCCAAAAACAGAACATATGAATTTCATACTGTAAATTACAATATGAACATATTAATCAAAATTTAACTGCAGCGAAAAAAGTTCAACCTAAAGCATTTACTTTCTTCTGGCACTGCTTAGAGAAAAGGCATTGATCCTGCTGTTCAAGTCCAAATCAGAAAGTTCAGACTGAATTTGACAAGTGAATTTCATCATAAGCCTCTCTGTATTATCCTGTATTAATTGTCAACATCCTGAACATTTGTAAAAACCCGAGTCTGTCAGGGCTCTGTGTGCGGGCAGGTGGAGATGTGGATCCAAGTGCAGGACTCTCAGACGGAAATATAACTGAAAACCACAGCTTTATTGCTGGCACCAACAAATCAGAAACCAAACATGAAAACACTAACTGGAACACACAGGCAGGATCTGAGGGTACGATGCGACACTGAGCACAGGAAAACACAGGGCTAATATACACAGGGTGGTAATCAGCGAATGGGCAACAGGAGGGAGACACAGCTGGGAGAGATCAGGGTTAACGAGACGGGGGGAACCAAGCTGCACACACTAACATAAGACAAAGACTTTCACAATAAACCAGGAAACATGGATTACTAAACAAGCATGCAGACTTTACACTGAGAGACAGACAGACAGAATGACACATGGAACCTGAACTAAACTAAACGTGAGATATAACTGAGAACAAATCCTTAAGCACGGATAAACAGAAACAAGAAACTAATAATAATCATCATCACTACGAGAATAAGAAAACAATCCATGAAGCAGAATTAAACCGAAATATAATAAACTCAAAATACTGGGTCCAACGGACCCAGAACCGTGACAGAGTCGGTAACTATGGAAAATGTTGAAAATAATATGCAATCAGCAACTAATTACACCCATGCGGTGTGCGTAAACCAGAAAGACTATCATGAGAAAACGTTGTCACTGCTCAGAGACAAAAATACTTAAGAGCCCCTGAAACGAGACCCAGGAAGTGGTTACAGGAAGAGGGTGATAGACTGTCTGAAGCAGTTAGAACAAGACAATCCTATTGATTGATCTCATACCACAGGTTATACGCAGGGGAAGCTACACCAAGTTTGTATGGTTTACCGACGATACATATATATCTACATATATACATATACCTTTAAGCCCGATTGTCTGTATGATCAACTTAGTCACCTATAACATCTCTAAGAGGAAACAATGGCTTTCTGGCTTCGATCCTCAACCCGTGGGTGGGCAGCTCTGAGCACCACATCCAGAACACTTTGGATTTTGTTGAGAAGGTGAGAGATGTCATGGAGGCACATGAAACCATGGTCTCGTACGACGTTACATCTCTCTTCACTTCCGCGTTGGAGGGAGTTAGTAAGAGATTACTGGATGACCCCAATCTCAGCAACAGGACCACTCTCAGCATCGACCAAGTGTGTTTGCTTTAGGAACTGTGTCTTAATTCCACATATTCCATATACAAGGGCATAACGTTGGGGCCAACTTGTACATGGAAGAAGTGGAAAAGAGGGCTTTGCTATCCCACCCTGGAACACCACCAAGCCATTGGTTCAGATTTGTGGATGACACCTGGCTGAAAATCAAATCTCAGGACGTACCACATTTCAGGGTTGACCGACACATCAAATTCACCAGGGAGGATATGAAAAGTGTCAGGTTAGCCTTCTTAGACTGTGAGATTTCCATCAGTAATGGGGGACATCTAAAAGCTGATATGTACCGTAAACCTACACATACGGATCAGTATTTAAGTTTGTTTTTTTTTACTTTCTATTTATTTATTTACAGTATGAGAATACAGTCATTTATAATTATTCCGTACAAAGGGTATACACAATCCATTTTTCCCAGAGCTTCTTGAATTTCTCCAGCTCCAGTCTAAGGACAAACGTAAGCATCTCCATTCCAAAAATTTCTTTCACTATCCCATGCCACTGGGCCAGAGTTGGAAGATTGGCCTTTAGCCATCTTCGGGTTATGGCCTTTCTGCTGCTAGCCAAAAGTATTTTCAATAAATAATTATCTTTATGTGGAAGTGTCTTAGGTATCTTGCCAAGATACAAGGTAACAAATGAATAGTCCATTTTTATCCTGATTATTTTGTTTATCTCAATGGCCACCTCCCCCCAATATGGCTGGATTCTTGGGCAGGCCCAGAAGACATGGAAATGGTTTGCCATGGGCGAGCCACAGCCTCTCCAACATAGGCATTTAATGAAGCCATCTCTTGCTAGTACCCTAAATAGATATTCCCAACCCACCAAGTCAAAAGCCTTTTCGGCATCTAAGCTAATCAACATTGCACTAATATTTCCTATGTTATGTGGTTCATCACTTGTAATGTTCTCCTTAAGTTATCTTGAGTCTGTCTATTTGAAACAAAGCCTGTCTGATCTAAGTCTATCAGCTCCGGAATAATTGATTCCAGTCTCTTAGATAATATTGAAGCAAATAATTTATAGTCCACATTAAGGACGGATATTGGCCTATATCATGGCTATTCAACTACGAAGTTAGTTGGGCCAGATTTTCAAACCGAGGAATTTATCTGGGCCAGATATTTTTTTTTGAAGCCAGTAAGCAGCAGATCATGATCAATTTCAAACCCACACAACTGTACTGAAAAACAAGTAATTTTTTTATTCTTTTTCCCCTGTAAATCACAAATGCACACCAAAAGGTCCATTTAAAAAAAAGGGAGCTATAACTGAACTATTTTTTGCACATTTGAAATAATAATAATAATAACAAAAAAACATTTTGATAATTCCCTTTCAAATTAAAATAAATATTTCGCTGACCACTCACTTTTCCTGCCATGGATGAAGCCTCCTCCGTCACAAGTATACAGACACGCTTCATATCCAGACCATTTTCCTCAAAAAGAGCTGAAATCTTCTCAAACATTATTTCGCCAGCTGTGTGTCCCTCTAACGGTAGTAAGCCGAGCAATTTCCCATCCAAAAAATGGAGATATACGCACAAATTCCTGTTGGATTTGTGTTAGTACTGATTTCTCATTCAAAATACTGGTGTTGAGTCTCCAAAGTGTATTTTTCCGTTGTTTAGTCCGAGTACGGTGCAGGGTTAGGTACACACGTGAATGATCAGATAAATCTCTGACCACTATTTTACAATCTTCAACCTTATGCCAGTATGATTTATACATAAAAAAGTAGTCAATTCTTTTTTTTTTTTTTCTTTTTTTTTTTTGCCTGTCCCGTTTGGCTCTTTTGCCATCAGAATTGTTGTCTAAAGGTAAAGAAAGATGCCCAACGGATTTACTTTACCAAATTGACCATCCCAGCCTTGCCGTAATGGTCCATTTGATTCACCTTTTATTGTTTATTTTATTTTCACTTACTGAATATGGGACAGACTTGACTGGGGGAAAGAAGGGGAGAAAGAAAGAGGGAAAGAGAAACAGCTGAGAAGAGGGACGGGGGAGAAGGGCAAAAAACAAAAACCAACAGAACGGGCAGAAAAAAAAAAAGAAAAAGAAAATAAAATGCATCTATCAATCACCTGGATCACCTGCTGAGAAAGAAAAAAGAAAACAAGCAGAAGAGAACAAGAGTAATAGAATAAACAACATCACAATGATATATGGGAATATGACAGTAAATACTAAATATTAAACATTATTGTGCAGCACATAAGATCAACAGAACACAGTGTGCTTTGAGGTAGGAGCCAAAAAGGGTGTAGTTTGTGGGTGTGATCACCCGTGTGTACACCTGTGAGCATGGACGCGCTTGTTTTTAAAAGGTTCCTTCATGTAATGATCTGCTAGAGGGTGTGGGGAGCCACAGCCCCGTCCTCCAGGGCATGAAGCAGGTATGGAGGAGATCAAAACTCCAGACATCCAGAGGCCCCCAGAACACAAGAGACCAAGGAAGACCAACAGAGGGGCAGCCGCGCCACTGTCCCAGAAAGAGCTGAGGAGAGTCCCAGATGAGGGGTCACTCAGCAGCCGCGGAGCAGAAGCCAGGGGGGGTTGCAGTGACGGGCCCGTGAGCTCCGCCGGCAGCCAGCCGTGCCTGAGTGACCGAGCGCCAGGCCGAGAGGCCGGGGGCACCCCACCTCCGAAGTGGCCCGAGCGAGCCCCAGGCTCCAGGCCCCGATAAGCGGCCGCCAAGGAGTGAGCCGGTGTGTACCCGGACGCCCATCCCCGGACACAAAGAACCACCAACGCACCGATGTCTGAGGGAGTCCGCCACTGGCAGGGGAAGTGGTGGTAGGGGGAGATAGGCCTCCAAACCTTGGAGGGCCTGAGATGTCCCCAGAGAGGTAAAAGTAGTCAATTCGAGTATATACAGAACAGTGAGCAAAATAATAGGTACCGTATTTCCCGGACTACAAAGCGCACCTGAATATTAGCCGCACAAGCTAAAATCAGGGGAAAATCCTGTTTTGTACATACATTAGCCGCACCTGACTAAAAGCCGCAGGTGTTTCAATGTTGACTTATCATATGTAAGAGAATATGCACAAAGGGAATTGTCAGGAAAGAGATGGCTGTTTGGAGACACACCCCTTTTATTAATATTTTGAAAAACAAGTTATGGGTACATATTTGCACAACTTTTTAGGTATATGTAAAAGTAGCGGTAATTACAAGTACGAAACATGTACTGTGCTTCATAAATGAGTAACAAATGTAGTACATAACAATAACCTACAGCACACCGGAAAAATAGATTCGGACTACCTTTTAGGCTCAAGAAAAGTCAGTCATTCACCACCATCTTCCTGCGCACTAAAACCACCAAAGTCCTCTTCTCCAGTGTCGGATACGAACAGGCTCAGGATGGCTTCGTCATCCACTGTCAGCTTCTTTCCTTCGTTGTCACTTTCAAAACCAAACAAATCGTCGTTGTCAGTGTCAGAGTCGAACACCCTCAGAAGGGCCGTGGCGGTGTCCTCTCCATCATGCAGCAGTCCAGCCCTTCGAAATCCGTTGGTGATCATGAATGTTTTCACACTTTTCCACGCTGTCAGATTCCACCGGTGGAGTTGAGCATAACTTGCTTTTCGCAAGTTTATTGCCGCTCGTCATCCACGCCTCCCGCTGAACGCGTGGCGCTACTTTGAAGTTTGTTTTTCGCGCTACTTGTACGGCACTATGTTGCCTGGCGGATGGACATGTGACCAACATACCACTCTTGAACCCCGATACTGTGTGTCTGATCACATGCCCTTCCGCCAGGCAACGTAGTGCCGTACAACAGCGGAACAAACAAAACAAATCGTCTTACGATATGACAAAAATCATGGATAATCCATAGAAAAGCCGCACCTGACTAAAAGCCGCAGGGTTCAAAGCTTGTGCAAAAAGTAGCGGCTTATAGCCCGACAATTACGGTAAATTGTTTTTCACCTGGATGAGAGGCTCTCCACAAATCAATCAAACCCAGTTCTGTAAGCATGTTGGACCCTAATGGCATTCGAACTTTTCTTTTGCCGGTGGTTGGATGCATCCAGTTTTGGTTGGAGTTGAACATTAAGGTCGCCACCAAAAATAAGAACTCCTCGTGTTTTCAAGACCACTAAATCGAATAACTTCTCATAAAAAGATTTGGAGCTTCCTGGCGGGGCATATACATTGAATAATGTTACTTCCTCCTCTTCTAATTTACCCTTTTCCAAAATGAACCTCCCTTCTTTGTCCTTTACCTCTAAATAGAATTCAAAGTTAACAGCATTGGGGATCAGTATGGCTACTCCTCTTTTGTGGCCTGATTTATGAGACAAGTAATAGGTAGTTTGGAAACCAAATTTTTTAATTTTTCATGTTCTAAAGAAGATAGATGTGTCTCCTGCCAAAAGATTACCTGCAGCTTCTCACGTTTCATTTTAGCTATTATTTTACTCCTTTTAATCGGATTATGTAGCCCTTTTACATTTAGCGTCATTATTTTATTTTCCTGATGATGCATATAACTTTTTCAGTCTGTGTACCTTTGTGCAACATCACCCATGCTAACCAGAAAATGAACAAGAACAATGAACAAGTAAACCGAAAAAACAAAACCAAAGACTTCCAAATCCGAAGTTCAGGTGAAACCTCAAGTTGAGAGGAAATCCTCGTGCCAGTCGAGGGCCTCTCATCAGTGTCAGGGAAAATACCCAGCACCAGTATCCTTCTTTGAAGCCAGGGTTACCCAACCGGTATAAAGTTCCTTCTTTAACAAGCTCAGGGAGTAATTGCAAAAAGACTCTTCACAGAATACATGGAGAGCAGAGGAACACATGTCATTTGAGAAGTAAAAAGCCTAAGTGTATTCCTTCTCAGGTAAAAATAAAAGTAAAATAATCACTTTAGGCAGGCTCATAATTGGAGTGCTTGATGAACTGGTTGAAATAGTAACAATAAAATATTTAATTCTTAAATATAGAATTCAGCTTATACAATCCTGAGCAAAACAGTTTTCAAATTCTTGGTAGATTTACTAAGGAGTAATATGAAGTCCTCCTCTCTGCATGAGAGCAGGATGCCTCACTTTAAAGCTCCAGTGGAGACGTAATGACCCTCTTGATTTCAGTCACAAGAGTTGGATGCTCCCCGGTGGGGCCCGATGGAAGCTCCGTAGCTTCTCTCTTATCCGCCGCTGGTCCACTCCCTGTCTGCGGCGATCTGCGCCGGCCCTCTCCCACATTGCTAGTCTCTGCTGTTTTGGCGCCGTGGAGCCTGGTTCCTTGATATCATCCAGGCAGATTCCTCCGGCCCTGTCTGCTCCAGGAGAAACTAAACAGGATGCAGGTGGACCCCATCATCTGAGATGACCAGGAAGAGGAGTACAGGAGCCTGGTGAGGAACTTTGTCACATGGAGTCACACAAACCACCTGCAACTCAACACTTCAAAGACCAAGGAACTGGTTGTGGATTTCGGGAGGTCCAGACCAGGTCCACTTAGGGCTGCTCAATTAATCGAATTTTAATCACGATTACGATCTGGGCTTTCAACGATCATTAAAAATGACTGAGCCGATTATTAGCCCCTCCCTCATGCTTTACTCTCGCGCTGCTCCGTGTGGCAAATCAAGCGCACTGCTCTGCATTTCGAACACGCGTCACAACAATTAAGAGGACCCGAGGGAAGCTCGGAAAGCTAAGCAGAAGTTATTTGGAAAGGAGTGGACTGCCGTTGGTTGAAAAGAGAGGTAAAAAAAAAAAAAAACTTCAGTGGTGTGGAAACATTATGGGTTCGTGGAGTCAGACGTGGATCAAGTAGACACAGTGTGTAAACTTTGCTATGGTGTCGTAGCTGCACCACAGAACAACACTGCAAAGTTTACATTTTTCATTTCAGAATCATCAGAATCAGAATCAGAATCAGAATACTTTATTGATCCCTAGGGGAAATTATTTTTTGTTACAGTGCTCCATTTTAAACCAACATTAAGACAAGACAGACAATACGCTAACTAAGAATAGTACAATATTTATTTATTTATTTATTTATTTTATTGCAAACATTTGCACTGTTATCAGTATTTGCACACTATTTTATATTATTTTTTAAAGTAATTATTCAATACATTGTTATTGTTAACCCTTTAAAGCCGGTCAGAGCAGCATGCTCGTTTTGTATAACTATTTTTAAATCCCTGTAGAACCTGAACCGCTAAGCTAGCACAATAAATTTTTTTCCATATGAAACCAGAGGAGTTGTACTTACATCTTATGCCATCAGCTTATCCTAGGTCACGGTTTCCTTCCACATATAGCTTTGCAAAAATTGCATAAAAAGCGCTTGCAGGAACAAAAACATAATATTCCAGAAACACGCTTTGCCGATCCGATCAGCTGTTCTTAACACTTCCCACATTGAAAAAGACGTCAACGCGAACTATCGCAAGTGACGTCATTTTCGCGGAAAATGTAGTTTTTTACTTGTAGGCCTTAGAACTTGAATTGCACTGCTGGAAATAGTTTATTTTGATGCACATGCACATTCTTTGCAAATTTGCATCATAGGATTGTTTTTTTGTTTTTCCTGCAGTGTATATAAAAATTGCTGTATCTCCAAAAATAAAACTATGAAGACACTCAAAATAAATTTCCTGTTGTTGTAAACTATTTTTTGCAACTTTTTTGTATTTAAAGTTTTGAGGGATAAGCCTCTTAAATTTCTCCAAGTAGAAATATATGTAAAAAAAACAAAAACGATTTTCAATTTTTTTGTAGTTTATTGCACTTTTTTGCAATTAATGTAGTTACTATGGACTTAATACATACACATTTTTAAAATATGGGCTATAACAGTTGTATTGATGTATAGCAACTTGAAATGCTCCCACAAATGGCACTACAGCATGTAAAAAAAATATTAAAAGCTGTGGCGGACTTGGTTCTATGGTAGATCTTAAAGGGTTAAATAAATATCGTCAAATAATCGTGATCTCAATTTCAGTGAAAATAATCGTGATTATCATTTTTGCCATAATCGAGCAGCCCTAGGTCCACTGCCAGTTCAGATAGAGGGAGAGGAGGTGGAGGTGGTCAACACATACAAGTACCTCGGGCTGTGGGTGGACAACAAACTGGACTGGTCATGCAACACGCAGCACCTGTATAAAAAAGGCCAAAGCCAACTGTACTTCCTCAGGAGGCCGAGGTCTTTCAACATCTGCAGGAAGCTCCTGAGGATGTTTTACCAGTCAGTGGTTGCTGGAGTACTTTTCTATGCTGTGGTGTGCTGGGGGAGCAGCACAGCAAAGAAGGACTCATGCAGGCTGGAGAGACTGATCAGGAAGGCTGGCTCTGTGGTCGGCATGAAGCTGGACACTCTGGTGACAGTGGCAGAGAAGAGGACCTTAAAGAAACTGATGGACATTAATCAAATCAAATCAAATCAAATCACTTTTATTGTCACATCACATGTGCAGGCACACTGGCACAGCACATGCGAGTGAAATTCTTGTGTGCGAGCCCCACAAGCAACAGAGATGTGCAAACACAACAACACAAACGAGCAAAATACAAGAATGGCCAACCTGAAACTAATAAATATATGTACAATATATAATAGTGTATGCATTTCTGGATGTGTATACTAAATATTTTCCTACGTGTGTGTGTGTGTGTGTGTGTGTGTGTATACACATTTTTACAAATTAAATAGTAAAAAGAAATTAAAATAAATAATAATAATAATAATAAAATATATAAAATATACAGAGTTGAATATGTGCAAAACAAGTGGCATTTATATACAGTGTGGAGTGCATAATGTTGAAGTTCCAGTAGTGAAGCTGAGGTGTCTATGACGTGTTCAGCAGTCTGATGGCCTGATGGAAAAAGCTGTCTCTCAGTCTGCTGGTACGGGACCGGATGCTGCAGAACCTCCTTCCTGATGGAAGCAGTCTGAACAGTTTATGGCTGGGGTGACTGGAGTCCTTGATGATCCTCCCCGCTTTCCTCAGGCACCGCTTCCTGTAGATGTCTTGGAGGGAGGGAAGCTCACCTCCAATTATCCGTTCAGAGCACCGCACTACTCGCTGGAGAGCTTTGCAGTTGTAGGCGGTGCTGTTGCCATACCAGGTGGTGATGCATCCAGTGAGGATGCTCTCAATGGCACAGTGATAGAAGGTCCTGAGGATGCGGGGGCTCATGCCGAATCTTTTCAGTCTCCTGAGAAAGAAGAGGCGCTGCTGCGCCTTCTTCACTGTTTTGTTTGTGTGTACTGACCACGTAAGATCCTCAGCCAGATGTACACCAAGGAACCGGAAGCTGCTCACTCTCTCCACAGCAGCGCCGTTGATGGTGATGGGGGTGTGTACTTCTCTGCACCTCCGGAAGTCCACTATCAACTCCTTTGTCTTTGCGACGTTGAGGGTGAGATGGTTGTCTTGACACCAGTGGGTCAGGGCGCTGACCTCCTCCCTGTAAGCCGTCTCATCACCGTTGGTGATAAGACCCACCACTGTAGTGTCGTCCGCAAACTTCACAATGATGTTGGAGCTGTTAGTGGCTGTGCAGTCGTAGGTGTAGAGTGAGTACAGGAGAGGGCTCAGTACACACCCCTGTGGAGCACCAGTGTTCAGTGTGATGGGGGATGAGGTGATGCTGCCCAGTCTGACCACCTGGCGTCTGTCAGACAGGAAGCTAAGGATCCAGCTGCAGAGGGAGCTGCTCAGTCCTAGATCCTGCAGTTTCCTGTCCAGCTTCGAGGGAACGATGGTATTGAATGCTGAGCTGTAATCTACAAACAGCATCATCACATACGTGTCTCTCTTCTCCAGGTGTGACAGGGCAGTGTGTAGTGTCAGGGCTATGGCATCATCAGTGGACCTGTTGTGGCGGTATGCAAACTGTAGAGGGTCCAGTGAGTCGGGTAGTGCAGAGCAGATGAAGTCCCTGACCAGCTTCTCGAAGCATTTGCTTACGATGGGGGTCAGGGCTACAGGTCGCCAGTCGTTCAATGAGGAGATGGTGGAGGATTTGGGTACAGGGACGATGGTGGCCATTTTGAAGCAGGCTGGGACTACAGACAGAGAGAGGGAAAGGTTGAAGATGTGCGTGAACACTCCAGCCAGCTGAGCCGCGCATGACTTGAGGACGCGGCCGGGAATCCCGTCCGGACCAGTAGCTTTGCGTGCGTTCGCCTTCCTGAAGCACTTCCGCACATCCTCCTCAGACACAGTGTGCGCACTGACGTCATCCGCGGTGCGCACACTGTCCGGTCTCATGGTGTTCGCTGTGTCGAATCTAGCGTAGAATACGTTTAGATCCTCACACAGAGAGGCCGTGGTCTGCGGTGTGCTGGTTTTCCCTCTAAAGTCTGTGATCGTGTTTAGTCCCTGCCACATACTCCGAGGGTTGTCAAACTGTTGCTCCACCCTGTCCCTGTACTCACGTTTGGCTGCTTTGATCGTCTTCCGGAGTTGGTAATGTGCGTGTTTGTAGTCCGATGTGTTCGCGGAGGCAAAGGCGGTGTTCCGTGCCGCGCGAACATTTCCGTTAATCCAGGGTTTTTGATTTGGGAAGGATTTGACATTATGAACAATGCCGGGCATCCTCTGCACACGGTCGTAAACAATCAGAGGAGCCTATTCAGCGACAGGCTGCTTCTCCCAAAGTCAAAAACCAACAGACTTAAAAACTCCTTTGTCCCACACGCCATCAGACTGTTTAACTCCTCACTGGAGGGGAGAGGGAGGGGAGACAGGGGGACAAGGAAGGGCGGGAACAACTGAGCTGTAGGTGCTTCTCTACACTGTGCAATATTTGCAATATTTGTTTTTTGTTTTTGTTTTGTCTTTTTTCTTATATTTGACTGTCCAATAATCACTGTGCAATATACTCACTCAAATGAGCAATCCTATTTATCCATATTGTATATTCTGTATCTATATATGTGTATATGTGTATATATGGTGTATTTATACTTATATCCTTACTCTCATTCCCCTTAATGTATCTGTAACATGCAACTTCTTTCGGTGCTTTGCTACTGGAAACTGAATTTCCCGGAGGAACCCACCCGAGGGACTAATAAAGTTTCATCTAATCTAATCTAATCTAATCTAATCTAATCTAATCTAATCTAATCTAATCTAATCTAATAATCCACATTTCACTGTTTTACTCTTTGGTTCAGATGTGGATACTGTATTGTTCTCTCTTTGTGATTTTTTTTTTTCATGTTCAATCAAATGGTGGGTTTAATAAATTTGTCCATATTTCTAGAAATGAGAGCTGCTCCATCCAAAGTGGGATGGATGCCGTCTCTCCTAACAAGAGCAGGTTTCATCCAGAAGGTTTGCCAATTATCTATGGAGCCCACATCCAGGTGTCATTATTGCCGCCGTGAATCATAATTTTACTGAATTTACGTTTACCCTTAGCCAGCAGTTTTAAATTTTCCTCAATGTTGCCTGCTCTGGCCCCTGGAAGACAATTGTCTATGGTTGCTGGTGTCTCTAGCTTCACATGTCTGAGAACAGAATCGGCAATTACAAGAGTTTGACCCCAGTGGGTGGAACAGGAAGTGACACTCTACTGCAGAGAGCGAACCCCAAGTGACAGTGCCACCAAGAGCTTCCAGTCAGCCCTGGACTGATTGAAGAATAGTAACTATTGTGAGAATCACTTAAATACATCAGAGCTTATGTGTGCTATCTTAGATTAAATAAAAGTGCATTATTACATTTGGCAATACTATATAAAACATACTGATGCATGCTCATCATCCAGGTAAGCCAATCCCTAAAATTTGATTCTGTTCATCTGGACATAGTTTTTATTTTTCCTGAATTTTCACAGAGACAATAACAGGAGTCCTGATGGTGGGGGTCAGCAGCTGCCTATGTGTGCTTTGTGTCAGGATGTCCTGAAACATCCCGTTTCTACTAGCTGTGGACACACAGAAGATGACTCCTGTCCCCATAATGGAGAAAGATCGAGCAATGGACTGCAGTCAACTGGACAGAGGAGCTGTATACATAGTAAGATTGAACATCTGTCTACTAATAGATTTTTCAAACATTGAAGTTTTCTTCCTTTTTGGTCTTAAATATTATCATGTCTTTCAGCAGATGTTGATCTGCAGGAGGCTTTAGATAAACATAAGATCAGTCTGAGGAGGAGATGTGAATGTGTGACTGAAGGAAGTGATGAAACAGGAAGTAGAACCCTCCTCAACACCATCTACACTGAGCTCTACATCACAGAGGGACAGAGTGAAGAGGTTCATACCCAACATGAGGTGAGGCAGCTGGAGACAGCTTCCAAGATGGACGCCCTCCATGACGCTCCAATCAGGTGCCAGGACATCTTTAAAGCCTTACCTGACCAACAGAGACCCATCAGAGTGGTTCTGACCAACGGCGTGGCTGGTGTTGGAAAAACCTTTGCAGTGCAGAAGTTCACTCTGGACTGGGCAAAGGGCTTGGAGAACCAACATGTCAGTGTGGTGGTTCTGCTTTCATTCAGGGAGCTGAACCTGATCAGAGATGAGCAGTACAGTCTTCTGGAGCTGCTCCATGTTTTCCATCCAACATTACAGAAGGTCACAGCAGAGAAGCTGGCTGTCTCTCAGCTTTTGTTCATCTTTGACGGCCTGGATGAAAGCAGACTTTCATTGGATTTCACCAACAGGAAGCTGCTGTCTGATGTCACACAGAAGTCATCAGTCAGCCAGCTGCTGACAAACCTCATCCAGGGGAATCTGCTTCCCTCGGCTCTCGTCTGGATAACTTCCCGACCTGCAGCAGCCAATCAGATCCCTCCTACATGTGTTGACAGGCTAACAGAAGTACGAGGCTTCACTGACGCCCAGAAGGAGGAGTACTTCAGGAGGAGATTCAGTGATGAAGAGCTGTCCAGCAGAATCATCTCCCACATGAAGACATCCAGGAGCCTCCACATCATGTGTAGAATCCCAGTCTTCTGCTGGATCACTGCTACAGTTCTGGAGCACATGTTGACTACAGAGCAGAGAGGAGAGCTGCCCAAGACCCTGACTGACATGTACTCACACTTCCTGCTGGTTCAGACAAAGAGGAAGAAGAACAAGTACCCCGAGGGACATGAGACGAGTCCACAGGAGCTGACGGAGGCTGACAGGGAAGTTCTTCTGAAGCTGGGGAGGCTGGCGTTTGAACATCTGGAGAAAGGAAACATCATGTTCTACCAAGAAGACCTGGAGCAGTGTGGTCTGGATGTGACAGAGGCCTCGGTGTACTCAGGAGTTTGTACAGAGATCTTCAAAAGAGAGTGTGTGATCTTCCAGAAACCAGTCTACTGCTTTGTTCATCTGAGCATTCAGGAGTTTCTGGCTGCTGTCTACATGTTCCACTGTTTCACTAACAGGAAGACGGAGGTGCTGGAGGACTTCCTGGAAGATGAAATGAATGAAGAGGAGGAAGATGATGATGAGGATTATGATGAAGACTTGTATTACACATCTGTAGCTGACTTTTTGCACATGGGCCTAAACAAATCTCTTCAGAGTAAAAATGGCCACCTGGACCTGTTTGTCCGCTTCCTGTATGGCCTATGTCTGGAGTCCAACCAAATAATATTATGTGGTCTGCTGGGTCAGACAGAGAACAGTCCAGAAGTTATTGAGAGAATCATTAACAACTTGAAGGAGATGAAAGCTAAGTTTATTTCTCCTGACAGAATCATCAACATCTTCCACTGTCTGATGGAGATGAATGACCTCTCAGTACATCAGGAAATCTTGGATTTCCTAAAGTCAGAGAACAGATCAGAGAAGAAACTCTCTGAGATCCACTGCTCAGCTCTGGCCTACATGCTACAGATGACAGAGGAGGTTCTGGATGAGTTTGACCTGGATGAATACAACACATCATGGGAGGGTAGACTAAGGCTTATTCCGGCTGTGAGAAACTGCAGGAAGGCTCGGTGAGTCCAGATGTTAATATCATCCTAAAAACTGTAAAGATGCCATCAGCTGTCTGATATATACTCTAAGGTCTAGAAGTATGTGAATGGTGACACAACTTTATAGTTTGTTCTCTTCACACTAAATTTATTTAAAATGAAAATAGTGTGATAATTTCAGATTCTGAGCTTTAATTTGAAGTTTCAACAAAAACGTTGAAAAGGTTTTTTTTGGTCATTTTCATACAAAATCTTCTTTTCTTAATGGTAAATAAGGAATTTTGTTAAAGCTCTTTGGAATAATTGAAATCTGAACCTGTGGAGTATAGAATGGATTTCCTCCTGCCTTTGGTTTGCTCTTCAGCCGTGACATGCAGCTGCATAGGCTTCACATAAACGGGTTTTATATTCCTCCTGGGTCTGTTGAGTTTACACAATATTTTAGATCACTGTCTATGTGTCTTGTGAAGCTTTGGTACATGTTAGTGACTGGGAGAGTAATATCTTCCTGTACATCTGACAGTAGGGCTGGGCCATATTGTACCGTTCACGGTAATACCGATACAATGTTAGGCAACGATAAGAAAATGAAATATCGCGATAGAATATGGGTAAAACGCGCCTTTGTTTTCATACGCACATGGCCGATTGAGTGAAACAGATGAACCAGAATTGGTTTGTAAAAATGGTGAAACTTCAGTGATGTGGAAGTGATTTGGTGTTTGTCCATCAGATACCCACCAAAGCACATTTTTCTTTGTAGAACACGCAAGCGGGCCGTCGTTATTGCCGTATTTGTCGGACTAAGGTGCTCGTAAATCTGGGAGTGATCTGGGTCCTAAACTCCTTTCCCTTCAGGTTCCAAAGTCAAACGAACACTGCAGCATCACTGAGAGTTAAAATCAGAATCAGAATCAGAATACTTTATTCATCCCGAGGGAAATTAGGGGTTACAGCAGGCAGCACGCTAATGGCGCATGCGCACTCACAAAGGAACCTTCTGACCAACTTTACACAAACATCACATTGGGGAGACATGTCAGAAAGGTAGGCTGATAGGAAAAAACAACGAAAATACACTACATGAGGTAAGAGGAGAAGAAAAAAAAACTCCACTCAGACTGAGCTCCTGGTGGGAGAACAGTTTGATAACAGAAAAAACACCTCAGCACAAAAGCACATGACTATCAATACACCATAGAAACACGAGACAAGCAACAGGGGCGGGTAAAGGGTAAGAGAGAGCCGGCGTAGACAGCGCATCCGGTCCTGCAGCATCTGCGCTGGTCCAGTTGACTGCTATCTTCCCCGGTAGGGCACAAGCATCGAAGGCGTTGGAAAGGGAGGGGGATGAGTGAGTGCTTGTCAGTGTAAGTGTGTGTGTGTGTGTGTCCAGAGTTCAGCGGAGACAGTGTCCTTCGCACTATCAGGCTAAGTAAACAGTCTGCCAGCCAACCCAGGTGGCCTTCATGGGACGGGAAGAATAGTCATCACACAGTCGTTATCAGGGAGTTGTTTTGGTGGGCTCCAGCCTTGGGCCTGCAGCTGGCGCCGTGGTGTCCGAATGTTGAATATTGTTGATTTCTGTTTTGTGAGCAGCTCGAATTTTAGCACTCTGAGACTGGTCCCTCAACTTCGCGTTGGAGAGCCGCGAGCCTCCCCATGATGGTATCAAACTTCAGTTCCAAGGTGTTGTCAGTCTTTTGATTCTGAGACTTCACAACTGCAGTGATCCGTTCTGCGATGTTTTCCAACTGTCGCTCAAGGGTGTCATTTTGAGCAGGCCTCTCTCTGATGTTTCCCCTCATACGCTCAATGGTGTTGTTTTGAGCCTTCACAGCAGCAGTAAGCGTCTCCAAGGTGTTGACCATATTACGTTCGCTGTGAGAGGTCGCACCTCGTCCCGGCGCTTCGAATCCAGCGGGCAGCCATGTGGGGGTTTGAACAGCCGGTTCCGCTCTCTTATTTCTCTGATAAAGCAGGGCTAGGCCAACGCCGATCAGCATGAACCCTGTTATCATGGTTCCGAATAGGTAGATATCTTCAGCGTCCTCGATCGACAGTCCCGCCAGGCACACAGTCCTCCAGTTCTGCCACCCGTCCATCGTGTAACCGGCAGGGAAAGTCCCTCCAGGGCACTCAGGCTCTCCCGAGCCCCGACTTCTCGTTGAGAAAAGGGTGTCAATAGCACTCAGAGACCAGTTGATCAAATCCATAATTGTCTTTTAGGTTTAGAGAACGACAGTGAGAGACTGTTCCAGGGAAAGTAATGCACGCAAGACAAGACGAGGACATAGAGGCAAGCAGGGAAGATAAGGGTGAGGAGGAGAGGAGAAGTGCGACCGCCTTCGCTGAGAGCTGAGAGAGCTAAAAACTGTCTAAATTCTTTCGTCTTTAATAAAACGATCAGCATTGCTGCTTTACCAGGTGTAACTATGAAGTTTGACATCCAGGTAGAGCTGGGCGATATGAGATTTTTTCATATCACGATATGTTTTTTTCATTTCAGTCGATAACGATATCTATCACGATATAAGCCAAATAACTATATTTGTAAGATTTAAATGTGCCGTTGCTCACAAGTAAAATGTGAAATAATCAGCAGCTTGTTTTGATTTAAATATTTATTTCTCATAATAAGTTCAACAGGGTAGATGTACTTAAGGAACATGAGACTTTTTCAGATAAATAAAGGCAAATATTGCAAACTACACAAAAGGCAGCTGCTAAAGCGTTTAAGTTTCAAAATAGAACAAACGAAACAGACTAAATTGTCAAATCCACTTAGAAACAAAATATTAATTCTAAAAATAAATCTTAGTTTGTTTTACAGAAGAACAGACAAAACTGACTAACTTTTGTCAATATCAAATAAACTGAGAACTAAAAGGAAATTCTCAATCTCTCCTTGTTGTATAGCTTATCTTTTCAAACAGTTTTAACAGTTACTTTAGTCTGACAAAAGCCGAATGACGAATCAGCGCTTCCAGTCAGAGACTGAGGCTACGTCCACACGTACACGGGTATTTTTGAAAACTGAGATTTTCCGTTTTCGTTTTAAAAAATAATCCCGTCCACACATAAAGGCAGAAATGAAGGAAAACGCTGCTATGAACATGCCAAAGCAGCAGGTGGCGCTAGATTCCTAACCGTGCAGAAATGTTGGCCAATCAGAAGTCTAGAAGCCTCGGTGGGAAAAAGTAAACAAAGCTGGGGCATAGAAGCAGAACCGAGTCGTATGTGTGGAGGGACAGTAACTGTGTATATATGTAAGCATTTAAAACACTGCAGAGAGTAGAATTAACAGTAACAGTATTGTAGAAATTCATTTCACCGAAACAATAACGTGGCGCACAGTGTGACGCATGCACCAGTTTATTGTATTTCCAGACTTGTTTTCGGCACAATTTACAGTGCACGCTACTCTATTTTTTGTCAGACTTGAAATAGCCAAAATACCTTCACACTACGGAGCTTCTATGGCTCTTCCGTTCGACAATCTCTCCGGCATTGGAACCATCATCTGTTTTCTCTTAAGGTCACGCTCGGTTGATTTTTCTAGTCGGCACACTCATTTCCTCCATTACGCGCTGGCTCCATTACCCGCTGGCTGCTTCCCAAACAAACACACGTGCGGCTTGGCACTTGTGCTGTACGTAACAAGTCACGCGACGTGACGCTGCGGCTGTGATTGGTTCGGCTCTGCGCTACTTAATTTGGATTGGCTGACCTTTTTTTTTTTTAAGAGGACAAGCGCAGCGAGGTCTATCGCGATAGCTTAATTTCTCTATCGAGTAAAAGTTATATCGCGATACATATTGTTATCGTTCTATCGCCCAGCTCTACATCCAGGCATCCATGAAAAAAGAATTTATTACATTTAACGAAGTTAGAAGTTAGCAGGAAGCTAGCGGAAGTTAGCTCGCTAGTTTCGCTAGTTACCTAAGCATGATAAAGCATGTTCTGACTGAGAGATTTCTGAAAAAATTCAAACGTACTGCTCTGCTATCACTTCCAACATACATGAAGACAGGAAACTAAACAGCAGTGACGTTTGTAGGGTTACTGAAGTTGGGCTAGCTGGTATATAATGATGTGCTACGTGATCGCTAGCGACACAGCTATGTTAGCAGCTATGTTAGCATAATATAAACAGTGAAGCTGGAGGAATCAACGCTAACACTTTTCCCCTCGATAAAAGTTAACGTGAGGGTTCCTGGTGGTTAGGGACAAATGCAATTGCACGGCAGGATGCTGTAAACGGACCAAACTTCAGTCAGGAGAACAACTGAGATAATCCATCCACATTACGAAGTTAGCCATTAATATACTGCAACATGGGAATAGAGCAGCTGTGATAGAATACAGCATTAATGAATCAATAGTACAGAAGTGGAGGAAGCAAGAAGAATGAGTTCAATAAAGTTTGATTTATCTGACTGCTTTGTTTCGCTTAATGTGTCTTATAATTCCGTGCACCCTATGGTCCGAAAAATACATATTTGACCTTTTTTATTTGGCACACTGCAGTTTAATGTAGCAAAGCACCTCTTTTTAACTTCAGTGGACATTATATATGGTTATGCTCAGGATATGTCAGCCCATTTCTACTGGAAATGCCTTTTGGTTAAACTTTCAGCAAGGAATATGCATTTTCACTGTTAAATTTTTATATAGCTTTAATGCACATAAAAAAAACAGCTGCTTGTTTAAGTGAAAATAAATGGATGGGGTTTTTTTTGCGCTAGTAAAGTTGTGGAGTTGTATTTTGTCTCGCATCAATTATATTGTCAGTTATATCATTATCGCAAATTGTCAAATATATATCGTGATAAATATTTTTGGCCATATCGCCCTGCTCTATCTGACAGTTCTGTTGTGGTGTCATTTTTGACATTTAGAGGTGTCCGCTCCATCTTTTGTTCTTCCATCCATTATCTTGGAGGTTGATCTGACTTTCATGTGTTCAAAGAATGTTGTTTTAGAATTGATCAGCCTTTCCATTAATTTGTTTTTGTAAATTACTTGTTATGTTTTTTGTTTTTGTCTTGAGGCTAACGAGTAGTTGAATGTTGTGCTTTGCTCTGTGAAGTTTTCTTTAGTAGTGTTGTTTACAGTCCGAATGGGCCAGGGGAAGAAGCTGTTTGTGAGTCTGGAAGCGCTGACCAAAGGCCAGTGGGTCAAACAGGTGATGGGCGGGATGTAAGGGGACATATGTGATGGCCCTGGTTTTCCTGAGACAGGACGATCTGGCGATGGGTTCCAGTCTAACTATATCCCTGAAGGAGTTTCTCAGTGTTGTTCTCTAAAATCTAAATAATTATGGATTTGATCAACTGGTCCCGTAACAGAATTGACACTCTCCTGGGCTTGGGAGAGTCCGATTGTCCTGCAGACACGTTTGCTGCCGGATACTCAATGGTCGGTTGCGTCGTGTGTCTGGTGACACTTTCGATGGAGGACATCTACCAATGCGGAACCACAATAACAGATTTCTGGCTGACTGGAGCTGGCTCGGACCTGGCTTATTGAAGAACAAGAAGCGGCTACAGCTGTTCAAAATCCCATAAGGCTGGCCAACATGATAGACGATTGGCAGGGCTGTGAGTACTCAGACTGTGTTTTGAATGCAATATGGATAAGATCTTGGAGAAGAACAATGGGAATTGAGAGAATTGGGGACCAGTGATGGACATTAGACCAACTGTAAAAAATTGGATGCAGTTGTTCGCACTAAACCCAAACATTCACCATCTTCGCTCATGCAACTATCCCAGTGGCGCCAGCTGAAGGCTTGCCATGGTCGAAGCTGACTAGAACAACAAAATTCTCCATGATAACAGGATTGTTGTCAGAACTCTTTGTACCTCCTTCAAGGCCACCTGGGTCCACTGGAGACTGTTGACCTTCGCTTAACCGGGCGTGGTGACACTTTCTCTCAGCTGAGCATGGGATACACGCACACGCACAAAACATGTACACTGATACTGATACACCCTCACTATCACCCCCACTCCCCCGAATCTAACGCCTCCTCCCATGCTTTGGTTCCCTCCCGGGGCAGATGGCAGGTCAACTGGACCAGTGCAGACATGCTGCAGGACCGGATGCACTGTCTACACTGGCTGTCTCTTACCCTTACCCACTCCTGTTGCCCGTCTTGTGTTTCTATGGTGTATTGACAGTTAGGTGCTTTTTGTGCTGGGGTGTTTTTTTTCTGTTCTCTTTTTTTTTTTTTTTTTTTTTGTGTCCCGTTTGGATCTTTAGCCATCAGAATTGTTGTCTTAAGGCCAAGAAAGATGCCAAGCGGATTTATTTTACCAAGTGGATCATCATGGCCTTGCCATATTGGTCCATTTGATTGACCTTTATTATAATTATGAATTTATTTTATTTTCAGTTGCTACAAACGGGACAGACATGACTGTGGGATAGGACAGGGGGAAAGAATGAAAGAAAGAGAGGGAGAGAAAGAAAACCAAAGGGGAGAAGAGACGGTGAGAAGGGGGGGAAGAAAGAAAAAACAAAACAAAAAACAAACAAACAAAGAAAACAAAACACCTGGGTCACCTGTATGGAGAAAAAAAACAGAAGAGAAAGCAAACAACAAAGAGCAACATACTAAAAAAAAAATGGCAGCATCACAATAAACTAGCTAGCAGTAGATATCAGTAGATACTAAATAATAAACGATATTGTGCAGCGCGCAAGATAGACAGCGCACAATGTGCTTTGAGGCAGCAGCCAAGAAAGCTGTAGTCCGCGTCTGTGAATACCCGTTGGTACACCTGTGTGCATACCTGTGTGGATCAGCATGCTTGCATTCCAAAGGTTTCTCCATGTAACGATCTGCTAGGGAGTGTGGGGAGCCACAGCCCCGTCCTCCAGGGTATGAAGCAGGTATGGAGGAGATCAAAACTCCAGACATCCAGAGGCCCCCAGAACACAAGAGACCAAGGAAGACCAACAGAGGGGCAGCCGCGCCACTGTCCCAGTAAGAGCTGAGGAGAGTCCCAGATGAGGGGTCACTCAGCAGCCGCGGAGCAGAAGCCAGGGGGAGTTGCAGTGACGCGCCCGTGAGCTCCGCCGGCAGCCAGCTGTGCCTGAGTGACCGAGCCCCAGGCCGAGAGGCCGGGGGCACCCCACCTCCGAAGTGGCCCGAGCGAGCCCCAGGCTCCAGGCCCCGATAAGCGGCCGCCAAGGAGTGAGCCGGTGTGTACCCGGACGCCCACCCCCAGACACAAAGAACCACCAACGCACCGTTTCTGTTCTCAAACTGTTCTCCCATTAGGAGCTCAGTCTTAGTGGAGTTTTTTTTTTCTTCTCTTCTGACCTCATGTTATGTATTTTTGTTGTTTTTTCCTATTAGCCTACCTCTCTGACATGTCTTCCCAATGTGATGTTTGAGTAAAGCTTGGTCAGAAGGTTCCTTTGTAAGTGTGCATGCGCCATTAGCGAGCTCCCTGCTGTAACCTTTAAAATCCTTTGGGATAAATAAAGTATTCTTTTTCTGATTCTGATTAAGAAAAATAATTAAATAAAGCAGTGGGGGTCGCACTCTTGACTAGAGCATATGTATCCAGTAAGGGTCCCCAGGCTAGGCCCCTCTAATTCCCATGCCTATCTCGGATATGTGTGAGATATATATAACTGAAGCCAGGCTTGGATATTGTCTGGGTTAACAAATTACATGTCAGGTGTCCTGGTGTCCTGGCTACTGGAACAAGTAAGCATAAAGGGGTCAAGGAATGAGAATAGGAAGATATAACATGAAGAGTATGTGGGACCCATGGAATCTTTAACACCTGGCAAGGGGGAGCCAGGATGTCAAGTAAGCGGGGCGATGTCATTATCCCCACCCTCTGAGATTGGGTACCAAGTCCCAAGAACATCTGGGCATTGAAGGTGTTGAGTGTGAGAGCAGGATTATAACTAAGCTGGAAACCTGGGCCCTCCATGGCTGATTACCAAGACTGTAGGAAGTGTCCTTTGAAGGTCTACTAAAAAATCCTACAGCGACCATCACCAAAACCAACCAGTTAATCTACACCACGGCAGCAGTGATCACTGAGATGCTTGGCTACAAGATCAACAGCCACAACGAGCGGTACCCTCCATGGAGTAAGAGACTAGAGGCCAAGATAAAGGCAACACAAAGGGAAGTTAGCCAACTACTAGTGCTGCAGAAAGGTGTGATGAAGACAGGGATGCCTAAGAAGTATAGCAAGCTTCCCATACCTGAGGCCTTAGTCTTTACTTGGTCTTTGAAGTCTTTGCTTGGCAAGTTCTGAGTTCAAAATGGGATACATCCCCAAAGGTGGTTGCGAATGACGACCAGAGATCCTGTGGCTAACCAGCTGGACATGGTGTCTGTCTGTGTGAATAGTTAGATTGCTTTATTTTCACTGAAAGGGACAGCATATAATACTTATTGTATTTTTAGCATATGACAGTAAAAAGATTCTCTCAGCCTCATGTGTCCCAAGACAAATCCTTCACAATGTCTGCTTTCCTTTGACTGATTTTTAACAAACTTCGTTATTTCATAACTTATTTACTCTTCTTTGTTTTTCATCACGATTTCATAGTTGCTGTGCATGCTATTAATTGCACATAAATGCACTGAAATTTCGTTCTAACCTGCAGTAACCGGTGTATGCACTAAATGATAATAAGTTGGCTATTCTATTCTATTCTATTCTATTCTATTCTATTCTATTGTAGTATAAGGCCCTTACCAGCCACTTGTGGCACTGTACCTTTAATTGCTGTTCATTGTGGGATAACGTATTTATTCTTCTATAGCTCAATTACCTTTATGATGTTCCATCCATTCATTCTCTTCCACTTATCCTTTATAATGTGTATTTTTTATTATTAATGTACTAACAAACATGACCGTGAGAGGCCACAGTGGGTAGGTAGGTGTCCGTTGACATCCACTCACTTTGGTCTTCCATGAGATAAATATGACTCAACAGCTATGAGTGCTCCACAGTGCACTTTTTTAACTTTCCATTTACAGTGATTGCCATTTTTGTTTTCTGTCCTTAGTATTTAGGATAAATCCCTGACTTCCATTGTTTCTTCAATCTCAGACTTTCTGAATGTTGGCTGTCAGAGACTCACTACAAAGTTGTGGCCTCTGCCCTGAAGTCTGACCCCTCCCACCTGACGGAGCTTGACCTGACAGGAAGTAAACTGCAGGATTCAAGACTGAAGCAGCTGTCTACTGGACTGGAGAGTTCAAACTGTCGACTTAAAACACTGGTGTTAGTTTAATTTTTGCCTTTTGAACCTCATAAATCACAACTTTTAGTCACAAATAACTTTTTAGTGGTGATTTGGGGCTGTGTGGAAACCTGTGTTTACGACTTTCAAGTTTAAAACATAGTGTATCCAGAAAGTATTCACAGTGCTTCACTTGCACATTTTGTCATCTTACATTCCAAAAGTGATTAAATTCATTTTTTCACCTCAAAATTCTATATACTTTGTTGAAGCACCTTTGGCAGCAATTACAGCCTCAGGCCCTCTTGGGTATAATGTTACAAGCTTGGGGTAGCAGATTTCAAATGGTTGACTGCGTTGTGACGACAGACACAGACTGGCTGGAAACTGGATTTATTTCTAAAAGACAAAGTGCAGCAGCAAAATCAGTGTCACTCAGCAACAGCAGGCCTCTCCTCATCCCAGTGTGGAGTCCATGCAGCTCTGCTTACAATATATAAAAGAAAATACAATCTATCAAAACAACGGTGTGGATTCTCCCAACAGCCACTTTAAAATCAAATGTTATAGTGGGGTAAAACAGAGACAAATATGAAGCCACTAATAATAACTTGTAATATTTAAATCCCCACTAAGATGGATCAATTACACAATACATATTCAAACAACTTTAACTTTTCTCAACATGGCTGAAAATACTATTCAGTGTGCAGCCTCAGGTCATGAACTCATTATACACATAAAACAAAACCTATACATTTACTATACAAGACAAAGTGCAGCAGCAAAATCAGTGTCACACAGCAACAGCAGGCCTCTCCTCATCCCTGTTTAGCACAAGTAAGGACCACATAAACGGATGGTGTAACAGATAAAATGAAGTTCCAATTACTATTTGTCTCGTTCAAAGCAATCAAAAACACTTTGGGAGCTTTTAGCCATAAGAACTAATACTTAGCAAAGAAAAATACAACAAATTTAAATGTACAATTTAGTACAGGGAGAGGAGCTACAGAAAGTGTGCCTCACCAGTGTGGAGTCCATGCAGCTCTGGCTGGGAAACCCCACACATGCAACATGTTTACAAGTGGCATCACACTGATTAATGCCCCACTTCAACAGTGACACATGGAACCTTAGTTTTACAAAAATTTAATTTACACAATAAAAAATAAATAAACTGTATACAGTTTATTTATTTTTTATTGTGTAAATTAAATTAAATAAAATAAATAAACTGTATACAGGGCAGCACGGTGGCACGGTGGTTAGCACTGTTGCCGCACAGCAAGAAGGTCCTGAGTTCAATTCCACCATCAGGCCGGGGTCTTTCTGTGTGGAGTTTGCATGTTCTCCCCGTGTTTGCGTGGGTTCTCTCCGGGTACTCCGGCTTCCTCCCACCGTCCAAAGACATGCAGCTTGTGGGGATAGGTTAATTGATTATAATCCAGCAGCAATGTAGCCATTGCTGCAGAAAAACCACAGAAATTTCGAAAACATGATGTTTCCACAACCGGCACGTTGTTGTTGCTGTCATTGCTGCTGCTGCTCGTCTACTTCTGAGTCTTGGCGTGCTGCTTAAACAGGGAAGGCATGATTGAACAATGGTTACTAGCTCTTGACCTCCCTTGATCATCCTTGCTCAGTACACTTACTCAAAGGATATCCTCGGTGTCACAGGGAAGCTGAGAGCTGCTACCTGGGCCCACTCCCACCGGCAAGGGCAACAGCTGCAGCAACCACTGTGTGGGTGGCTGCCAGGTGATGTTGCCACCACCAGCACATTGTTGCTGTCATTGCTGCTGCTGGTTCTCTCCTCCAACTCTCCACTCATTTGAGTCCCGACGTACTGCTTAAATAGGGCAGGCATGATTAAACCAAGGTTACCAGCTGTCTATCATCCTCTCCTGGCAATTCCCCCAAAACCGACTGCACTGCTGGAAAAAGTAAAGCCCTGTGAATATTTTCTGGATGCACTTCAAATTACTTTTAATAGTTTCTAGTTTTGGTTTGAAAGTACATTACTTTTTGTGCTGTGAGTAGTATTCTTCTTGAAATTGTGCAGGCAAATATACAAAAAAAGTCCTCAATTTATTTGTTGTACATTTGTTACAATATATAGATCAACTTCTATTACTGATCAGTGAAGCATATTTGAGTAATTTTACATGATAATAATGTTAACCTTTTCTGCTTGGTATTATTCTGTAACAACAGACTTGCTAACTGTGGACTAACAGAGATCAGTTGTGATTCTCTGGTCTCAGCGCTGAAGTCTAACCCCTCCCACCTGAGAGAACTGGACCTGAGCAGAAACAACCTGCATGATGTAGGAGTGGCAGGACTTTCTGCTGGATTACAGAGTCCTGACTGGAGACTAGAGACTTTGAGGTCTGAAACAATATTTAGATATTTTTTTAATGATATGCATGAAATAATTTTATTTGATTTCTAAAATGGTAACTAAGAGGTACTGTATACCCAAAACCAAAAGCCTGGAATTTGATGCACATGCTGGCAAAAGTTTGTGTCTTTTTGGAAGACTCTATCATATGAATGTATTAGTTGACAATAGCTGGCTGGCTTTAAAATGTAAAATATTATTCACAGTTTCTTCAAATTGCCCAAAAGCATCAAACAAGAAGAAAGGCGGAAAAAAGCAAGATTTAACCTTAACATAAATAAATAAACAAACAAATAATAATAAACACATGCAATTCAATTCAATGCACTTTTATTTACACAGCACCAAATCAAAACAAGAGTTTTATATTGTAAGCTAGAAGCTACAATAATACATGCAGAGGGGAAAAAACCCCAACGATCATATAACCCCCTAAACAAACACGTTGGTGACAGTATAAACGAAAAAGTCCCTTTCAACAGCAAAAGAATCATCTTCTGCAACTGGTTGGGGAAAGGGAAGAAAGACTTTACAGACATGCTGTGGAAGAGAGACAGAAATTTATAAAAACTAATTATTCAATGCCGATAGGTCTATTAACACATATTGGGAGAGAGAAGGGTGAGTCCAGAAGAAACACCCAGTGCAGCATGGAAATCCTCCAACAGCCTACACCTATTGCAGCATAACTAATGGAGGATTCAGGGTCACCTGATCCAGCTCTAACTATATGCTTTAGCAAAAGGAAAACAAAGGAAATTTTGAAGCCTAATCTTAAAAGTAGAGATAGTGTCTGTCTCCTGAATCCAAACTGGAAGCTGGTTCCACAGAAGAGGGGCCTGAAAACTGAAGGCTCTGCCTCCCATTCTACTTTTAAATACTCTATGAACAACAAGTAAGCCTGCAGTGTGAGAGCGGAGTGCTCTAATAGGTTGATATGGTAATATAAGGTCATTAAGATAAAATAAGGGGCCTGTTAAGAAAGCAGTCCTAAATATTTGTTTAGTATGTGCGTTGAAGGACATATCCTGGTCAAAAATGAATCCAAGGTTCCTCATAGCATTACTGGAGGCACAGGTAATGCCATCCAGAGTAAGACTCTAGTTAGATACCATATTTCTAAGATTTTCAGTTTTGGTATCTTTTCATGTGTGAATTGGATGCGTTGTTATCGATATCTGGTGAGATTTAATGTCAAAAGAACCTTTTTGAAAAATATTTACTTAGAAAAATTTGTTGTTGTGTTTTTGATATTTTTTCCTTTTTTTTCTTTTATAAACTCAGACTAAGGTCCTGCAGTTTGTCAGAGATCAGCTGTGTTCATTTAGGTTCAGCTCTGAAGTACAATTTGTGCTATCTGAAAGAGTTGGACCTGAGTCAAAACGAGCTACAGGAATCAGGAGTGGAGCAGCTTTCAGCTGGACTAGAAAGTCCAAAATGTAGACTGGAAACCTTGAGGTCTGTGTTTGACAGTGTCACATATCTATAATCTCATCCAAAGTAATCTAGGTTTACTATAAAGGTCTCCTTTATAGTAACCTTTATTCAATAATTCTAAATGTAAAGAATTAATAATAATTCTTCAAATTGTTCTGTAGTGACTTGTCTATTCTCAGACTCACCAGACAATTAAAAAAGTCAGGACTACTGCCAGTAACATTACATGACGAGCAAAATTTTGTGACTGAATTGTAAATAAATGTACTGTAATTTCAGACTTACTCACTGTGAACTACCAGGAAGCTGCTGTACATTTCTGGGCTCAGTTCTGAAGTCAGTCTCTTCCTGTCTGACAGAGCTAGACTTGAGCCACAACAAATTGCATGACTCCGGAGTAAAACTTCTGTCTGCTGGGCTGGAGAATCGAAATTGTAGCCTGACGACTTTAAGGTAAAAAATCAAATTTCTCCTTTTGCAGAGTCTGAATCCCAGGAATAATTATTTTGCATATATATATACATATATATACATACATACACACACACATATACACACACACACACACTCACACACACACACACACACACACACACACACACACACACATATATATATATATATATATATATATATATATATATATATATATATAAAACTTTAGACTTAAGACTCTAAGGTATAATATCTATTTTCCCTATGTGGAGACTATAAAAAACAGCAGTCACTGTTAAATAAAAATCTTTCCTTCTACAGGATAAAGAACTGTCAGATTACAGATAAAGGCTGCGATTATCTGTCCTTAGCTCTTAACTCGACCCAATGTCCCCTAAGAGTGCTTGACCTGAGTTTGAACAAGTTAAAGAAAACTGATGAAGAACTGAAGCTGATGTTTTGGTCTCTGAAGGCACTTCATTAAAGACTCTGGTCAGGTCAGTAAAGTAATAGACTTGCCTATTTTGGACAGATTTCAAAACTAGCCACCAACAGAAAGTCGTTTGTCAAATGTTTATTTTGAATAATTTCTGAGTTGACCCAAAAGTAATTTGTTGTTTTGATCCATGCAGGTTTACATGAACCTGGAGTATGGAGGAGGAGACATCCTTCATTAAGCTGCCTATCACCACCCTGAGTTCATATTCAAACATCCTAGAATTACTTATTATTTTATTTTGTCTTCCTTCCCTTAGATAGTCATTTGATGTCTTTATTTAAATTTATATAAAGGCTTTCATTTGATTCAGTGAACTACAGTCGTAAGGTCTATAAGAAGATGTGAATGCACCATTATGGGAAATCCCTACCGTGACCAACTACACCCTACACCTTGTTGGCAGGGATCACTACTATGCTTGGCTACAAGATAAAAAGCAGTACTTTTAATGGAGAATGAAACTAGAGGCCAAGATCAATGTAGCATGGAGGGCAGTTAGCCAACTATCAGAGCTGCACAAAGATGTGATGTAAAAAGGAATGCTAGGTACAGCAAGCTGCCAATACCTGAGGCCTTAGAAACTGCCAAGCAAAGACTCATTCACTTGAAATGGTAAACCAGAGAGATAGAAGCCATTATAACAAACAAGATGTTCTCCACTGAACCATCCAAGGTGTACTCTCAGTGTCAGATGAACAATATGAGAAAAGCCCCACCAAGGCTGGAGACAGAACAATACTGGAAGACCTAATGGGAGAAGGATGCAACCTGTGGCTAGCAGAGCTGGGAGAAGATTACAGCAAGGTCCCTGAACAGGATCCAGTAACATCACAGTTGTAGACATCCAACACAGAGTAGCTGCTAATGGTTAAACGCAACCATAAAAGCTAATTGAACAGTGGGCAGTCCTGATCCCCAAGGGTCCTCAGAAGGGATCTGTCCAATCCAACTACCAGCCAATAACCTGCCTCAGATTTTCAGTACCACGTGGAAGCTCCTGTCGGGCATCATAGTGGCTAAGATGAACAGGCATATGGCTCAATAAAGGCAGAGATAGAAATTAGCAGAAACACCAGAGTGGAAAACTCAACACCATGCAGATCGATAGTGGAATGCGTAGAACTATACAACATCAACAGGACCCTAAGAGCTTTCATCAGGAATTCAGTGGTAATGTTGTTAACAACAATGCAGAACAACTTCAAGCCGATTACACAGGTCACCATCAAGTGCATGATTTACCAAGGCAATTTAAATGTTATCTGGAAATTACTAGACAAGAGAGGGTTTTCAAGAAAAATTCTTAAATGTTCATTTTCTATGCCATATGTTAAAACAAGATCTGGAATGTGTCATTTTTAGCATCTACATGGATGTTAAAAGTATTCGGCCACCTTGAACTTTTCCACATTTTGTCACATTACAGCCACAAAGATGAATCAATTTTATTGGAATTCAATGTGAAAGACCAATACAAAGTGGTGTACAGGTGAGAAGTGGAATGAAAATCATACATGATTCCAAACATGTTTTATAAATAAATAACTACAAAGTGGGGTGTGCGTAATTATTCAGCCCCCTGAGTCAATACTTTGTAGAACGACCTTTAGGTCCAACATTTAGAAAAAAGGAATTGAATTCGTTTACTACTTCAGTCTTGTCTTCGACAACTTGATTATTCTTAATAAAATAATTAGGCCGATCTAAGGGTGTGTTCTTGTTACCCAATACCTCCTTAAAAATATTCCAAATGCCCTTAATATTATTCTTGTTTTCCTGAAAAAGTTTATTATAGTAGTCTTTCTTGGCTTTCCTCAATATTAATACCAACTTATTTTTATAAACTTTATATTTCATTTCCGCATTCTTAGTTCTCTGTGTTATATAATTCCTATACAAATTATTTTTCTTTTTACATGCATTTGCAAGACCCTTAGTTATCCAAGGTTTCATATTCTTATTCTTTTTCTTATACTTAAATGATACCAATGGACAATGTTTATCATACAAGGCCAAATATGTATTTAAAAATGCACCCAGGTGTCATCCACATGCCTGAACCAATGGCTTGGTGTTGTTTCAGGGTAGGATAACAAAGCCCTCTTTCCCACTTCTTCCATGTACAAATTGGCCACAATGGGTGAAACTAGGGAGCCCATGGCACACCCATGTTTCTGCCTGTAGTACTGACCCTTGTATGTGAAGTAGGTGGAATGAAGACACAGTTCCAAAAGCAAACACACCTGGTCGATGCTGAGAGTGGTCCTGTTGCTCTCATGAGAATTTGCATAATTCTGATGAAGGAACTGACCTCCCAGCCCATTGTTCCTTCACTGGGCTGGTTTCAGTCATTATGCAAATGTACTGTTTATAAGATTGGTTAAGCTTGCAGTCAGCTGAGACTGAAGAGGTCACTTGGATGAGTGACAAAATGTTTCTCCCACTGAAAACGCTACATCCAGATAAGCAGAATCAACCTTTGGAGATTTACTTACCTGGATGCTTGAGGATGAATTGTCAGTGGGTACTGTGTGGGTGAGGAAAGGAGGACCCAAACGCTGGACTCACAGGTAGGTGAAGGCTGGTGTTTATTATCACGAGCAGCTGAACCGAACATAGGATGACTGGCTGAACTGAAATGACTGGCTGAACCGAACACAAGTACAGAGTAGACCACATTAACATCAACTTCAATTCAATTCAATTTTATTTATATAGCGCCAAATCACAACATAAGTTGCCTCAAGGCGCTTCATAGATACAGAGAAAAACCCAACAATCATATGACCCCCTATGAGCAGTGTTGGGAAGGTTACTTTTAAAATGTATTCCATTACAGAATACAGAATACATGCCCCAAAATGTATTCTGTAACCTATTCCGTTACGTTACTCAATGACAGTAACGTATTCTGAATACTTTGGATTACTTAATATATTGTGGCGAGTTCAGACAAGGAGGAGACGGAGGTATCGTTTGGTCTTGCTTCCCGTGAGCTAGCCAGGGAGCACAGCCGTTTATTACATTTGCAGAAGAACACACTGCCACTAGCTAACTGCTCAGCGCGGCAACCACAACACACATAGGGCGCCCTCTGACCCCGGAAGGACACACCGTCGCAGCGAGAGGGCGTCACCCGTCACCATGGCAACATACACAAAACATAACTGTACAGCCCTGACCCGCTACAATATTATCATGCTTTTTACAACAACGTGAATGTACTGTTGCTGTGTGATTTATTGCTATTACTGAAGGTCCGCGACTCCGAACTGTAGTAAAGGGACCTCTGACTAATGCTGGGCTCACACTGTGCGATTTTTGGCCCATTTTGAGCCGATTTTTGAGTCGTGCGATCGTTTTGGCGATCGGCCCGATTTTGGCCTTCATCGTGCGTCGTGCATCGTGTAGTATACGTGGGGTAACGAGAAGCGATTGACACCTCACGACCAGCTCCCGATCATCAATCGCTTGGTCGTGAGGGTGTCACCGCAGTTTGCCACACTGCGCACGCGCAAACACAAATGTCAGCGAAAAAGACGGCGTAGCACGGCAGTGCAGCGTGTGATCTGGACACAAGCGATGGAGGCACAACCTGTAGAACCATCCGAGCCCTTTCGATGTGGCCTCACAAAATTATCACGACCACAACAACCGTGAAAATAGTTGGATCGACACTGCTGCTCAATCACAGCTGCCTGACCAATGTTTTTCATTAGCAATTTAGCAAAGTTGATGGTGGTGGTGTGTCTGTGTGAGTGAAAGACGGAGAGGGAGAGCGAGCGACAGAATTTCTGTTATAACCTTCATTTTTATGGACGCACAGTGTGAGCACTCAGGTCGCATCAGAGCATCAGGCCGTATAGTGTGAGACCCTGCATCGTGACCTATGAACTTCTAACCCCTGCGAGTCAATCGTACAGTTTGAGCAGGAGCTGAATCGCGTGACTGAAAAAATCGCACAGTGTAAGCCCAGCATAATACGGCGGGGTCCCTGTCGGCTGGTAGCCGAAAAATAGCTCTACTTTGTTGTGTGGGTCAACTTTTCTTGCGACAGACAGAGAGAGGCGTTGAAAGGCTGCTCCAACGGAACTTGTTGTTTTCGGAGGAAAACACGAACACAGTGTACAGTCGAGTCTTAATAGCTTACTTACAACTGGGCTCGTCAGGCACTCTTCTTGGCTGCAGTGGTTATTATTATATTTACATGCTCGATGACTGCTCGTTCCTTTCCACTCCCCTTTTTCTCCCTCCTAGCGCTCACAGACACATAACGTGTATGGCAGTCCATTCTCCCAGCAGCACGGACTACACTGAACATGATGCTACATTCTTTAGAGCTATGCTTGTAGCATTCTGCCTGTTAGCTTAGCACAACAACAACAACAACGAAAAGGCGCTCTCTCACCCAGGAAACACAGTCGCAGAGAGAGAGAGCGTCGCCCTGTAACCATGGCAACCGTAACGCTGCCGCCTGGAACAAAAGAACGTAGCTGTCAAACAAAACCCAAACAGTCCTGACCCGCGACAAAATGAAACAGGAAAGTACCCCAGTGTATTCCATTTATTTCAACAAAGTAACTGTATTCTGAATGCCACCTTTTTAAACGGTAACTGTAACGGAATACAGTTACTCATATTTTGTATTCTAAATACGTAACGGCGGTACATGTATTCCGTTACTCCCCAACACTGCCTATGAGCAAGCACTTTGGCAACAGTGGGAAGGAAAAACTCCCTTTTAACAGGAAGAAACCTCCGGCAGAACCAGGCTTAGGGAGGGGCGGCCATCTGCTGCGACCGGTTGGGGTGAGAGAAGGAAGACAGGATAAAAGACATGCTGTGGAAGAGAGACAGAGGTTAATAACAGATATGATTCAATGCAGAGAGGTCTGTTAATACATAGTGAGTGAGAAAGGTGACTGGAAAGGAAAAACTCAATGCATCATGGGAATCCCCCGGCAGCCTATGTCTATTGCAGCATAACTAAGGGAGGATTCAGGGTCACCTGGTCCAGCCCTAACTATATGCTTTAGCAAAAAGGAAAGTTTTAAGCCTAATCTTAAAAGTAGAGATAGTGTCTGTCTCCTGAATCCAAACTGGAAGCTGGTTCCACAGAAGAGGGGCCTGAAAACTGAAGGCTCTCCCTCCCATTCTACTTTTAAATACTCTAGGAACAACAAGTAGGCCTGCAGAGCGAGAGCGAAGTGCTCTAATAGGGTGATATGGTACTACAAGGTCATTAAGATAAGATGGGGCCTGATTATTTAAGACCTTGTATGTGAGGAGCAGGATTTTGAATTCAATTCTGGATTTAACAGGAAGCCAATGATGGGAAGCCAAAACAGGAGAAATATGCTCTCTCTTTCTAGTCCCTGTCAGTACTCTTGCTGCAGCATTTTGGATTAGCTGAAGGCTTTTCAGTGAGTTTTTTGGACATCCTGATAATAATGAATTACAGTAGTCCAGCCTGGAAGTAATAAATGCATGAACTAGTTTTTCAGCGTCACTCTGAGACAGGATATTTCTCATTTTAGAGATGTTGCGCAAATGGAAGAACGCAGTCTTACATATTTGTTTAATATGTGCATTGAAGGACATGTCCTGGTCAAAAATGACTCCAAGGTTCCTCACAGCGTTACTGGAGGCCAAGGTAATGCCATCCAGAGTAAGAATCTGGTTAGATACCATATTTCTAGGCTTTTCAGGGCCGAGTACAATAACCTCAGTTTTATCTGAATTAAGAAGCAGAAAGTTAGCGGCCATCCAGGTCTTTATGTCTTTAAGACATTCCTGCAGTTTAACTCATTGGTGTGTGTTATCTGGCTTCATGGACAGATAGAGCTGGGTGTCATCTGCATAGCAGTGAAAATGTATGCTATGTCTTCTAATGATGCTGCCTAAGGGAAGCATGTATAATGTAAACAGAATTGGTCCTAGCACTGAACCTTGTGGAACTCCATAATTAACCTCAGTGTGTGAAGAGGACTCTCCATTTACATGAACAAATTGGAGTCTATTAGATAGATATGATACAAACCACTGCAGTGCAGTACCTGTAATACCTACAGCATGTTCTAATCGCTCTAATAGGATATTATGGTCGACAGTATCGAATGCTGCACTAAGGTCTAGCAGGACAAGCACAGAGATGAGTCCACTGTCAGAGGCCATAAGAAGATCATTTGTAACCTTCACTAAAGCTGTTTCTGTGCTGTGATGAGCTCTGAAATCTGACTGAAACTCTTCAAATAAACCATTCCTCTGCAGATGATCTGTTAGCTGTTTGACAACTACTCTTTCAAGGATTTTTGATATGAAAGGAAGGTTGGAGATTGGCCTATAATTAGCTAAGACTGCTGGGTCTAGACATGGCTTTTTGAGTAAAGGTTTAACTACAGCTAGCTTGAAGGCCTGTGGTACATAGCCGATCATTAGAGATAGGTTGATCATATTTAAGATCGAAGAATTAATTAATGGCAGGACTTCTTTGAGCAGTTTTGTAGGAATGGGGTCTAAAAGACACGTTGATGGTTTGGAGGAAGTAATTATTGAAGCTAACTCAGAAAGATCAATTGGAGAAAAAGAGTCTAACTTAACATCGATGGTACTAAGAGTAGCTGTAGATAATATTACATCTGTGGGATGATTACTGGTAATTTTTTTCTCTAATGATAAAAATTTTATTTGTGAAGAAGTTCATGAAGTCATTACTAGTTAACGTTAAAGGGATGGTTGGCTCAACAGAGCTCTGACTTTTTGTCAGCCTGGCTACAGTGCTCAAGAGAAACCTGGGGTTGTTCTTATTTTCTTCAATCAGTGATGAATAGTAAGATGTTCTGGCTTTGCGGAGGGCTTTCTTATAAAGCAGCAAACTATTTCTCCAGGCTAAATGATGATCCTCTAGATTTGTAACATGCCATTTCCTCTCCAGATTACGAGTCATCTGCTTTAGGGTACGTGTTTGAGAATTATACCACGGAGTCAGGTACTTTTGATTAGAGACCTTAGTTTTCACAGGAGCTACAGTATCCAGAGTCGTACGTAGTGAGGAGGTGAAATTATTAACAAGATAATCGACCTCTGTTGGAGTAGCGTTCAGATAGCTGCTCTGCTCTATGTTGGTACAGGGCATTGAAGATGATAACAGTGGGTGGATTATATTCTTAAACTTAGTTACAGCGCTTTCAGAAAGACATCTACTTTGATAAAGTCTACTCTTCACCGCTGTGTAATCAATTATTGTAAGTGTAAATGTTATCAGGAAATGATCAGACAGGAGAGGGTTTTCAGGAAACACTGTTAAATGTTCAGTTTCTATGCCATATGTTAAAACAAGATCTAGAGTGTGATTAAAGTGGTGGGTGGGTTCTTTTACATTTTGAGAGAAACCAATTGAGTCTAATAACAGATTAAATGCCATGTTGAGGCTGTCATTTTTAGCATCTACATGGATGTTAAAATCACCCACAATAATTTTTTTATCTGAGCTCAGAACTAAATTAGATATAAAGTCTGAGAAATCAGACAGAAACTCTGTGTAAGGCCCAGGTGGACGATAGATGATAACAAGTAAGACTGGTTTCTGAGTTTTACAGCTGGGGTGGACGAGGCTAAGCATCAGGCTTTCAAATGAATTAAAAGTCTGTCTGGGTCTTTCATTAATTAATAGGCTGGTGTGAAAAATTGCTGCCACACCGCCCCCTCGGCCTGTTCTTCGAGATTTCTGGTAGTTAGAATGACTCGGGGGTGTTGATTCATTTAAACTAACATAATCATCCTGCTGCAACCAGGTTTCTGTAAGGCAGAGTAAATCAATTTGTTGATCAATTATTAAGTCATGTACTAACAGAGACTTGGAGGAGAGAGACCTAATATTTAATAATCCATATTTCACTGTTTTACTCTTTGGTTCAGATGTGGATACTTTATTGTTCTTTCTTTGTAATTGTTTATGTTTAAGTTGTTTGTTGCTGGTTTTTAGTTTGTTTTTTGTCTGTTTAGGAGCTGACACAGTCTCTATGGAGATGGGTTTTTGGGGGGTAGCAGGAGGAGAGAAGCTGCAGAGAGGCGTGTAACATCAATGACATGACGCTGAACAGAGAGAAACCGACGGTTTAAATACACTGGCTAATGATGATGATTAGGGAACAGTGAGAACAAAGCTGAACATAACTGAACTAATAACACACAGGAAGCAAACATGAAAACAGGAAATGTGAACAGGTGAATAAACTGAACATGAAACTGAAAACCCTGGGTGAACACCCAGGACTGGGACAGAGACTGGACTGACTGGAGGACAGGAGACTGGACAGGAGAAGACTGGGTGACAGACTGGATTACAGGAGACTGGACAGGAGGAGACTGAACCACAGGCGAGAACGGGAAACTGAGCTACAGGGGACTGGACTGACTGGACTGGAAGCTGAACAGCAGGTGACTGAATTGACTGGACTGCGGCTGAGGCTAATGGCTGAGCAGAGGTTGGTGAGGCTAATGGCTGAGCTGAAGACTGGGTTAATGAAGGGGACAAAGCTACAGCCTGGGCTAGAAAACCTGGTGCTTGAGCTGGAACTAGGTCGGCTAGCCTAACTAAAGATTATGCTAGGGCGTGGAAAGGTGGATGAGGGAGTGGATAAGATGGTGAACTGGAGGGTGGACAGGCTAGCTCTTCCGAGCCTTCAGAGCGTGAGGCCAGCGGCTGGAGAGCCTCAGCTGAGCCTCTAGGGAGGTCAGGCTGAATTCTGGCTGCCCTCATCCTGGGTGCTGGGACAGGCAAGGGAGGTGGCTGGACACCAGTCATCCCCACCCGAGAAACAAGAACGGGTGTGGGGTTAGACTGGGTCCCAGCTGCCCTCATCCTGGAAGCTGGAAAAGGCACCGACAATGGCTGGGGAGCTTCCGTCCCCACCCGAGGAGCTGGTACGGGTGCATGTACTGACAGTGCCTCAGCCAGCCTGGGAGCCCGAATAGGGACCAGCTGAACCTCAGCTTTCCCCACCCGAGGAACTGAAACGAGTGCGGAGAAAAGCCGGGCCTGAGCTGCCCTTGGAGCAGGAACACCGGGCAATGAAAGAGCAGGCTCAGATAAAACAGTCTTGGAATGAGCAGACCTAGGGTTTACATACACAGGAACCGTAATAACAGATTTAAAGGAAATTGTTTTGGCCCTTCTGCCGCAGTCTTTAACTTAACAGTCTTTGGAGGTGTTGAAGTACAGTGATTGTTCTTCATAAATCCCAGCTCAGAGGGAGCTGAACAGAAACAGTTTTCCCAGTCTATGTCATCGTCCAGTAGAGAAGAACCGAAGGGATCGGCGGTGAGTGTATTGTTTTTAATGTTCAGCGAAGCGGGAGAAAAACAGTCTTCACTCACCATGGGGATTTGGTCAGCAGAGTCCAGTTTATGGCGGTGTCAGCGCCGCTTTCTCTGGGAAGAAGAAGCGGGCGGGGTAAACAGCTGAGCCTCTGGCACGGGAGCCTCCGTTGAGCCGAGGGGGGAGGCAGAGTTGCTGTGCAATGGCGGAGAGGCTGGGGAGTGAAGCGGATGGCGGGCAAGCGAGGAGCGAAGAGGCGAGAGAGTGAGCGGCCGAAGATTGGCCAGTGACGCCCACTCTCCGCGGCGAATGCTCCGATGCAGGAGAGGCAGCGGGCGGAAGAATGCGGCGTCCCCGAGGCCCGCCCAGAGCCAGACGAGTCCCTGCGAAGACGGGCTCACAAAGAGCTGCTGTTTTGCCCTAAGCTCCTTTGTCCAGCAAAGGAGCGCTGCCTCCTGCCGCTCAAAATGTTCCGAGTCCGCTGGGTCCACAACACGGGGTCAGTGGTTGCTATGTGGGTGAGAAAAGGAGGACGCAAATGCTGGACTCACAGGTAGGTGAAGGCTGGTGTTTATTATCATGAGCAGGTGAACCGAACATAGGATGACTGGCTGAATCGAACACAAGTAGACCACATTAATATCAACATCAATGACACGACGCTGAACAGAGAGAAACCGACGGTTTAAATACACTGGCAAATTATGATGATTAGGGACCGGTGAGAAGAAAGCTGAAAATAACTGAACTAATAACACACAGGAAGCAAACATGAAAACAGGAAATGTGAACAGGTGAATAAACTGAACATGAAACTGAAAACCCTGGGTGAACACCCAGGAACCCTGACATGCATCAAGATGTGCTGTGTGTAGCTGCTGCATCGTGGTCCAATTCCTCAATGAATATAATACAATGCCTTTTATTTTCACGTTTTATTGATGCCAAGGAACCAGAAAGTGGACCCTCTCCACACTCCCCGTTGATGTAAAGGGGGGCTATGTCAGTGCTGTGCCTCCTGAAGTCAACAATGACCGCTTTTGTTTTCCGCTTTGCGGGCCCACATTACACCGGTTTTAGAATCGCTGCATTGGCTCCCCGTGTGTTTCAGGATCAATTTTAAAGTTATTTTATTGGTTTTTAAATGTCTTAATGGTCTTGGGCCTTCTTATCTCTCAGATCTGCTTTTACCATATGAACCCTCGCGGACCTAGAGGTCCTCTGGTACTGGCCTTTTGATTGTCCCTAAAGTCAGGACACATACTCACGGAGAGGCAGCGTTTCAGTGGTATGGTCCTCGTCTGTGGAACAGCCTGCCGGAGGACCTCAGGGCCGCAGAGAACGTACATGTTTTTAAGAACAGGCTCAAGACCCACCTTTTTAATTTAGCTTTTACTTAGTGTTTATTTATTTTATGCTTATTTATTCTATCCTGTTATTCTATTATTAATTTAGGCTTTACCTAATATTTATTGATTTTATTCTTATTCATTTTTTAATCTTCTTACTCTATTTATATTTATATTTATATTGTATCCCGTTCTTATTTATTTTATCATTTTACCCTGTATATATCCTATTGTGGCATATCTCCAGTGTTTCCTCGTAGGGCGCTCTCTGCACCGGGGCTGTGATCGACCGTGGCTGCTGGGTCTCTGGGGGTCCTCTCAGCTTGGCTGGGGGGCTCCTTTGCCTCCCTCCTGCTGTGTGCCCAGCCTGGAGGCTGCGGTCTGTGACCGGCTCCTGGTGCAGATGGCTCCCTGTTATAGTGTTTCCTCACTTGGCTCATGCGAACCCAGCCCAATTTTTACTCTTTAAGTGTGCGCGTGTGTGTGTGTGTGTGTGTGTGTGTGGGGGGGGGGGGGATATGTGTGTATTCACATCATTTATGTTAATGAGAGTGTGGAGAGTGAGTTGGAGGGTGGGGTGGGCTGCTTTTAACTATGTAAAGCACTTTGTGCTACATTTTTTGTATGAAAAGTGCTTTATTAATAAAGACTGATTGATTGATTGATTGATTGATTGATTGATTGATTGATTGATTGATTAAACAACGTTATCACTCAATTAACAAGTATGTGGTGCAATATTACTTCCTTCTAAATAACAATGGAGCGTGGTGTCCACTAACTGCAGGAGGACCTAAATTAATTGAGAAGGTTTACGCTGTACGCCAGCTTACAGAAGCTTAGAAGCACTAAATCAAGACTTGGAATATGACTTCGATTGAGACTCAAAATATAGTTTACTCAAAAGTATTTTTGCACAAAATACAAAATGCATGTTAGCTTGAAAAGTTAACAAATTGACAACAGCTTAAAGAAAACAATTATCAACTGTAATAAAGAAGTAAAACTTTTAATAAAAACCTTTTTTCGCACGCACGAGATTGGCACGTGCGTGCTTTTTTACTTTTTCACTTTTTTAACATTCATCATGACGTAGGTCCTCTAATGATACTGAGCAAAGGTTTTCTCTAAGGTGCAATAAAATCTTTTCTTTACCAAACACCACTATGTTAAAATTCTAATAATGATTCAATTTAGTATTCAGTGCTTGAAACTTACATCAGTTCCTGACCAGATTAGAGCACTATTTGTTTTTAAGAATGATTTCTTAGTTTGCTACACAAAGAAATCTGTCTAGAAACTTTTTCAGTACAAGTTTATTATTAACAGTCAGAGCTTTTAAAAAAAAAAAAAAAAAAAAAAAAAAAAGAGCTGAAGCCGCTCCTCTTACTGGAAGGCAATAAATTCTGTTTACTCCCCTTGCTGTTAACTTATTGGTGCTGTTTTTTCTCAGAGATCCTACATCTGTTTGCTGTGATGAGGAGCTGAACAGTCCTGTTCACTGCATATATGCATAACATATGGCATAGAAACTGAACATTTAACAGTGTTTCCTGAAAACCCTCTCCTGTCTGATCATTTCCTGATAACATTTACATTTACAATAATTGATTACACAGCGGTGAAGAGTAGACTTTATCAAAGTAGATGTCTTTCTGAAAGCGCTGTAATCCACCCACTGTTATCATCTTCAATGCCCTGTACCAACATAGAGCAGAGCAGCTATCTGAACGCTGCTCCAACAGCGGTCGATTATCTTGTTAATAATTTCACCTCCTCACTACGTACGACTCTGGATACTGTAGCTCCTGTGAAAACTAAGGTCTCTAATCAGAAGTACCTGACTCCGTGGTATAATTCTCAAACACGTACCCTAAAGCAGATGACTCGTAATCTGGAGAGGAAATGGCGTGTCACAAATTTAGAGGATCATCATTTAGCCTGGAGAAATAGTTTGCTGCTTTATAAGAAAGCCCTCCGCAAAGCCAGAACATCTTACTATTCATCACTGATTGAAGAAAATAAGAACAACCCCAGGTTTCTCTTGAGCACTGTAGCCAGGCTGACAAAAAGTCAGAGCTCTGTTGAGCCAACAATCCCTTTAACGTTAACTAGTAATGACTTCATGAACTTCTTCACAAATAAAATTTTTATCATTAGAGAAAAAATTACCAGTAATCATCCCACAGATGTAATATTATCTACAGGTACTCTTAGTACCATTGATATTAAGTTAGACTCTTTTTCTCCAATTGATCTTTCTGAGTTAACTTCAATAATTACTTCCTCCAAACCATCAATGTGTCTTTTAGACCCCATTCCTACAAAACTGCTCAAAGAAGTCCTGCCATTAATTAATTCTTCGATCTTAAATATGATCAACCTATCTCTAATGATCGGCTATGTACCACAGGCCTTCAAGCTAGCTGTAGTTAAACTTTTACTCAAAAAGCCATCTCTAGACCCAGCAGTCTTAGCTAATTATAGGCCAATCTCCAACCTTCCTTTCATATCAAAAATCCTTGAAAGAGTAGTTGTCAAACAGCTAACAGATCATCTGCAGAGGTTTATTTGAAGAGTTTCAGTCAGGTTTCAGAGCTCATCACAGCACAGAAACAGCTTTAGTGAAGGTTACAAATGATCTTCTTATGGCCTCTGACAGTGGACTCATCTCTGTGCTTGTCCTGCTAGACCTTAGCGCAGCATTCGATACTGTTGACCATAATATCCTATTAGAGCGATTAGAACATGCTGTAGGTATTACAGGTACTGCACTGCAGTGGTTTGTATCATATCTATCTAATAGACTCCACTTTGTTCATGTAAATGGACAGTCCTCTTCACACACTGAGGTTAATTATGGAGTTCCACAGGGTTCAGTGCTAGGACCAATTCTGTTTACATTATACATGCTTCCCTTAGGCAATATCATTAGAAGACATAGCATACATTTTCACTGCTATGCAGATGACACCCAGCTCTATCTGTCCATGAAGCCAGATAACACTCACCAATTAGTTAAACTGCAGGAATGTCTTAAAGACATAAAGACCTGGATGGCCGCTAACTTTCTGCTTCTTAATTCAGATAAAACTGAGGTTATTGTACTCGGCCCTGAAAAGCCTAGAAATATGGTATCTAACCAGATTCTTACTCTGGATGGCATTACCTTGGCCTCCAGTAACGCTGTGAGGAACCTTGGAGTCATTTTTGACCAGGACATGTCTTCAATGCACATATTAAACAAATATGTAAGACTGCGTTCTTCCATTTGCGCAACATCTCTAAAATTAGAAATATCCTGTCTCAGAGTGACGCTGGAAAAATAGTTCATGCATTTATTATTTCCAGGCTGGACTACTGTAATTCATTATTATCAGGATGTCCAAAAAACTCACTGAAAAGCCTTCAGCTAATCTAAAATGCTGCAGCAAGAGTACTGACAGGGACTAGAAAGAGAGAGCATATTTCTCCTGTTTTGGCTTCCCTTCATTGGCTTCCTGTTAAATCCAGAATTGAATTCAAAATCCTGCTCCTCACATATAAGGTCTTAAATAATCAGGCCCCATCTTATCTTAATAACCTTGTAGTACCATATCACCCTATTAGAGCACTTCGCTCTCGCTCTGCAGGCCTACTTGTTGTTCCTAGAGTATTTAAAAGTAGAATGGGAGGGAGAGCCTTCAGTTTTCAGGCCCCTCTTCTGTGGAACCAGCTTCCAGTTTGGATTCAGGAGACAGACACTATCTCTACTTTCAAGATTAGGCTTGAAACTTTCCTTTTTGCTAAAGCATATAGTTAAGGCTGGACCAGTTGACCCTGAATCCTCCCTTAGTTATGCTGCAATAGATGTAGGCTGCCGGGGGATTCCCATGATGCATTGAGTTTTTCCTTTCCAGTCACCTTTCTCGCTCACTATGTATTAACAGACCTCTCTGCATTGAATCATATCTGTTATTAACCTCTGTCTCTCTTCCACAGCATGTCTTTTATCCGGTCTTCCTTCTCTCACCCCAACCGGTCGCAGCAGATGGCCGCCCCTCCCTGAGCCTGGTTCTGCCGGAGGTTTCTTCCTGTTAAAAGGGAGTTTTTCCTTCCCACTGTTGCCAAAGTGCTTGCTCATAGGGGGTCATATGATTGTTGGTTTTTTCTCTGTATCTATGAAGCGCCTTGAGGCAACTTATGTTGTGATTTGGTGCTATATAAATAAAATTGCATTGAATTGAATTGAATATCTAAACCAGAGCACAGGGAACAGACTCACATTTTGTCTGCTGTAAAAAGGAGAAAATAACTGAGCGAGGACTTCAGCTTGACAAGGAGAGGTTTTCCTGTTCAATCTGTTTGGATCTACTGAACAAACCAGTGACTACACAGTTTCTGTAAGAGCTGTATTTGGAGCCACTGGGATGCAGAGGATCAGAAGGAATCCTACACTTGTCCTCAGTGCAGACAAGCCTTCATGTTGAGGCCAGTCTTGGGGAAGAACACCATGTTAGCAGAGTTAGTGGAGGAGCTGAAGAAAGATGTACTCCAAGCTGCTCCTCATCCTCAGCATTATGCTGAACCTGGAGATGTGGCCTGTGACGTGTGCACAGAAAGAAAGCTTAAAGCCTCCAAATCCTTTCTGCAGTGCATGGCCTCTTACTGTGAGTTTCACCTTCAGCCTCACTATGAATCATCAAATTTTCAGAGACACAGGCTGGTGGAAGCCTTCGCAAAGCTCCAGGAGAACGTGTGCTCTGTTCACAGTAAAGTGAAAGAGATCTTCTGTTGCAGCGATCAGCAGTGCATCTGCTCCGCCTGTGATGTGGAGGAACATAGTGGCCACGACACAGTATCAGCAATAGCAGAGAGGGCAAAGAGGCAGAAAGAGCTCGGGCCGAGATGGCAAAAAAATCCAGCAAAGAATCCAGGGCAGAGAAAAACACATGAAGCTCCTTCAGCAGCAGATGGAGGCCATCGATAGCTCTGCTGATAAGGCCATAAGGGACACCCAGATCATGTTCAACCAATTGCACCGATTAGTGGAGAAAAGAAGCTCTGACGTGCAGCAGCAGATCAGATTCCAGCAACAAACTGAACTGAGCTGGGCCAAAGAGCTTCAGAAAAAGCTCCAGCAGGAGGTAACTGACCTCCGAAGGAGAGATGCTGAACTGGAGCAGCTCTCACGAACAGAGGATCATGGCCAGTTTCTCCTCAGCTACGCCTTACTTTCAGGACTCAGTGAATCCACACATTCAGCCAGCATCAACATCCATCCTCAGAGCTACTTCCAAGAGGTGACAGCAGCTGTGTCAGATCTTGTAAATAAACTGCAGCGCATCCTGAGTCAGGACTGGTCTGAGGTCTTACTGACTGAAGGGGAGACTTTGCTGAGACCAGAACAGCACAAGACTTTAGTCAAGCAACAAATGCACTTGGTGCCACCACCACCACCATCCCTCCAGCCTCCAACAAAGTCCAGAACCTTAGTGAAACAGCAACCATGTTTGCCACCACCACAATCTTTTCTGTCACCAGTAGAGCCCACAACCAGAGCTGAGTTCCTCCAGTATTCAAAGAGAATCACCATGGACCCAAACACAGCACACAGAGAGCTGTTATTATCTGAGGGGCACAGGAGAGTAACATTTGGGTATACCATACTGTCATATTCAGATAATCCAGAGAGATTTAGAGAGTGCGCTCAGATTCTGAGCAGAGAGATTCTGACTGGTTGTTGTTACTGGGAGGTGAAATGGAAAAGATTTGTTTCAATAGCTGTCGCATACAAGTGTATTAGCAGAACAGGAAGTGATAGTGAATTTGGATACAATGACAAATCCTGGTCATTAGAGTGTGACTGCAATAGTTATAAGTTCCGGCACAACAACATTGTTACTTTCCTCTCAGTTCCTCAGTGCTCCAGAGTTGGGGTGTACCTCGATCACAGTGATGGTATTCTGTGCTTCTACAGTGTCTCTGAAACCATGACTCTCATTCACAGAGTCCAGACCACCTTCACTCAGCCCCTACATGCTGGACTCTGGGTAGATATTTCTGGATCTGCTGAGTTTGTTGAGCTTCAGTATACATGTGGTGTCACTATTTATGTCAAGATAAATTTCAGAGTTCCTCTGTCACTAACTGCTGAGCTGTTTCTGCACTTCCTGAGCTTTGAATCGCACCATAAAAATCTTTATCTACAATAACCCATAAACACTGAAGCTGAAGCAGCTAAGTCACAGTAAAAGCTTTTTATTTGATCTTTTCATTTGATGATCTGATTGTGTAAAATAAATCAGAGTTTATTGTGGAACCTTGAACCCTGGTCTTAGATGACAGGATGATCCGTGGCACAGCATATACAGTAAATGGGAAACTGAACGACATGTTTGAAATGTGTTCCTGTTAGCTAGTTTAAAGCTGTTTCTGCTGCAGTCCTGTACACAGAAAGAGGTGTTTGTGTTTAAACTCTGTCTCCCTCTGCTGTTGTAAACCCACCAAATACCGTCTGCATTATTCAAATGCAACAAACCAACATACAGAATATATTTTACACAAATGTCATTTCTATTTTTGATCTACATTTAAAAATAGAAAATAAAATAAACATGAAGCAGATGCAGGTGTGTATTAAACATTTAGCGATTTTAATGATCGATTAAAATCTTTATTAAAACATAATTAGAAAAATACTTGAAAACTTCTCAGACTATTTTCTTTCTTTTTGGTTGAACTCTGATAATGCAAACTTAACAAGCTAAATCCAATCGATCCAAATATTTTACTCAACAGTGTAGCAGTGTCTAAGGTTTCCATTCACATGCACAAACCCAAACACCAGTCCAGGTCTAGGAATCTGCTGCTGTGATTCTGATCGAGCCATGTCCTGGGAACAGATCAAGCAGGCTCAGAGACCTGATAGGAGTAATTTACTCACGCTGAGTAACTACTGTACCCAGTTCTAAAGTTCAGTACTGGGATTGCTGACTGTCTAAAATAGACTGAGCTCACATAAAGATTCAGACCAGCACATGGAGATCTACTGATTCAGAAGATTCAAACTACCTAAAAAATGCTAAAAATGAGTTTTTGTATTACTTTTTTTTTTTTTAGTAATCATCAGTATAAAAGACATAAGATATAAAAATTAGAATATAAAGATATACAACAAAAACACGGAAGAAACAAGAGCATTCAATAGCAGAACTCCCCTGAATGGCGGGGGCAATACTAAAACTTTTATCCAGGTCATCATAGTCTAAAGAGCTTGGAAAGAAAAGTGTCTGGACTTCTTTAAGTTGCTTGAAGACAGGTGTTTAGAACTGAAGAAGCTTCTCGGATGAAAGGTGAAACATCTTCAAGTAACTTAAAGAAGTCCAGATGCTTTTCTTTCCAAGCTCCTTAGACTAGCTAATATAAAGTTTTTATTGATTTTGACAGATATATGTGGACAGTAGGTGTTATTCTGAGAAGGAAAACCCTTCAAAAAACAGACTGATGTAAATATCAACACTTCACCGAGTTCTCTTGATTCCTCAGAGGCATCTGATGGAAGACAACACACTGCCCAGTAGACCATTTAACATTTTATTACTTCTAGAATCGAGATGACACGCTGCCACAGATCTCCAAATGGTGGTGTGCCCTAACAGTTTTATTACAGAAGCTCTCTCATTCTAGTCTAAACAACAGTGTCTCAGTAACTTTCCAGTAGAGATGGTCCCCTCTCATTTGCATTTTCCCAGGCAAGTGTAAAAGAGAGTCTGCAACTTTCTACTCCCCAAGGGCACATGGTCTCATGCCTTTATCTTTCAGGGCTGTGTCCACTTAATACTACACTATATAACTTTATAACACATATTAATAAAAAAGCATAGCATTATTGAAGCACTGAAAATGTATTTATTCCCAACACTGAGCAGTGCGGGAGCCAAGGCAATAGGAAAATATAACAGTTAAGGTTATTATATATATGTATCACAGTTACTCATATTTTGTACATAACAACGGTACAACTTCCAGTTGCGCCGTAAGTTAGCCGCACCGACGAGAGCTCCAAGTCATCACAGCAAAAATTTCCTTATTTTGTTTTATTTTTTTAAATTATTTTTAATTATTATTATTTATTTTGTACTGCTTGCTATTTCTGTGTGCACAGCTCTGTCATATACTCGGTATGACAGACAAACCCTTTTGGAGCTACATTCGTCAGCCAGTTCGGACTTTACAGCAGGTTTTGACACCGGGGACGCTCTGCTGCCTGGGATCCTTTGTTTACTTGTGCGACGCAGAGGGAAAGCAAAGAGGGGCAAACATGCTGGACTTTTGAGCCGAACCCGACAGATAAACAACAAGCCACCTCTGCCCAACATCCTGCTGGCGAATCTTAAGTCTCTGGAGAACAAACTTGATGAGCTGTGTGCACGGATTAAACATTAAAAAGACATCAGAAACTGCTGTGTTCTGGCCTTCACAGAAGGCTGCGCCATCACGCCAGATGGATTTTCTGTTTATCAGGGAGACCGAACGAAGGACTCAGGCAAGAAAGGGGGAGGAGGGGTGTGCTTTATGGTTAACTTTTTGTGGGCTAGAGATGTGTGTATCTTAAAAACGTACTGTTCTCAGAGCCTCAAGCTGCTGACCATTAAAGTCAGGCCTTTTTACCTCCCGAGGGAGTTCAGTTCAGTTCTCAGGTCTTCAGGTCCTGCAGGACTGCTTTGACACAACTGACTGGCAGATATTTGTGGATGCAGCTGATGGCAACATCAATGAACTCACAGACTCTGTCATTGGATATATTGGAAAGTACATGGATGATACCATCACTAAAACCACCGTCCACATATATTCAAATCAGAAACCCTGGGTAAATAAAGACATTCGTGTCAAGCTAAAAGTGCGGACCTCTGCCTTTAACTCCGGGGATGCTGATGCATATAAAGCAGCATCTCTCGCAGATAAGCTCAACAACTTCTATGCTCGTTTTGATGCAGACAACAGAGAGCAAATCCTCTACCCTCAGGAGGACAGTGAGGCTGTAACTCTAACTCTGAAAACAGAAGCTGTGAGATGGACCTTTAAAAAGGTCAATCCTCACAAAGCTCTGGGATCAGACGGCATCCCAGGCCGGCTTCTCAGAGCGTGTGCCGACCAGCTGGCAGAGGTGTTCACCAACATCTTCAACCTCTCCCTAAGGCAGTCAGTGGTCCCCACGTCCCTCAAAGCATCCACCATCATTCCTGTTCCCAAAATCAATGGTCTCTTGTCTGAATGACTACCACCCTGTTGCACTGAAGTGCCTGGAGCGGCTGGTCAAAGGTCACATCTGCTCCTCCCTCCCTGACACACTGGACCCTCTTCAGTTTGCCTATCGGACAAACAGAGCCACAGAGGATGCCATCGCCCTGGCAACGCACACCACCCTCACTCACCTGGAAAAAGGGAATACATATGCAAGGATGCTCTTCATCGACTACAGCTCGGCATTTAACACCATCATCCCCTCGAAACTTGCCACGAAGCTCGTCGACCTTGGGCTGGAAACACCGATCTGCAGATGGATTCTAAACTTCCTCACAAACAGGCCCCAGGTGGTGAGAGTTGGTAAGCACACCTCCTCATCACTCATCCTAAACACAGATACGCCACACGGTTGTGTGCTTAGCCCCCTCCTTTATTCCCTGTTCACACACGACTGTGTTGCTAAACACGAGTCCAACATCATCATCAAGTTTGCAGATAACACAACCATCATAGGCCTCATCACAGACAACGATGAGACAGCCTATAGAGAGGAGGTGATGGCGCCGTACGAGTGGTGTCTGGAAAATAACCTGACTCTCAACATCAGCAAAACTAGAGAGATGATAGTGGACTACCGGAAACGACCAGTCAGGGAGCACCAGCCCATCCACATCAACGGTGTCAAGGTCGAAAGGGTCAGCAGCTTCAAATTCCTTGGCGTCAATATCACCGAGGATCTCTCCTGGACCCTTCACACAGACACTGCTATCAGGAAAGCTCGCCAGCGACTCTACTTCCTGAGGAGGCTGAGGAAGTTTGGCATGAACGCAAACATCACCTCAAATTTCTACAGGTGTGCAATCGAGAGCTTGCTGATGAGCTGCATTACATTTTGGTAGGGAAGTTGCTCTGCCAGCAGCCGTAAATCACTACAGAGGGTGGTGAAGGCAGCAGAGCACATCTCTGGCACGAGGCTTCCTGCCATTCAGGACATTTATCTCCAGCGATGCCTCTGTAAAGCACACAGCATCATCAAGGACCACAGCCACCCAGCACATCAGCTCTTCTCCTTGTTTCCATCTGGCAGACGTTACAGGAGTCTGTCTGCTCGGACTACAAGACTTAAAAACAGTTTCTACCATCAAGCCATACGACACCTCAACCACTACAATTAAACACACACAACCCACTCCACAGGATGCACTCAGAAGCTACCCTGCAGCTTCACAGGTACACTGTACACTGTGCTGGACACTTCACTCTTATTAATATTTAAACAAATAAAAACCTTACTCCGTGCAATACTGTACTAACTGCCACTCAAAATTTTGTATTGTTCGGTTTGTACTGCTGCTCACTCCTGCCATTTTATCTCATGTGCAATATCCCATTTAAATAACAGGCTATACATGTATAATAATAATGGATTGCATTTATATAACGCTTTTCGAGACCCTCAAAGCGCTTTACAATTCCACTATTTATTCACTCTCAAATTCACACACTGGCAGCTACATATATATATATATATATATATATATATATATATATATATATATATATATATATATATACCAGCTGTTCTCCACGGAACCAGCCAAGGTGTACTGTCAGTGGCAGGGGAACAATATGACCAAGGCACCACCAAGGCTGGAGACGGAGCAATACTGGAAGAGCATATGGGTGAAGGACGCAACCCATAACGGCAATGCTCAGTGGCTAGTGGATCTGAGGGCAGACCACAGCGACCTCCCCGAACAGGGTCCAGTAACCATCACAGTGGCAGATATCCAAGAAAGGGTCTCCAGTATTAAGAGTTGGACAGCACCAGACCCTGACATGGTTCACGCCTACTGGCTGAAGAAGCTGACTGCACTCCACAAGCGCTTGGCAGCACAAATGAACCAGCTGCTAGTTGACGAGAGACACCCGGAATGGCTAACCGAAGACCGGACGATCCTGATCCTCAAGGACCCCCAGAAGGGACCGGTCCCCTCCAACTACCGACCAATAACCTGCCTCAGTACTACATGGAAGCTCCTGTCAGGCATCATAGCGGCTAACATGAACAGGCACATGGGTCAATACATGAGCACCACAGTCCAGGATGAGACAACGAACATCCAAGAATACATTGGGAAGATGGCCCCAACTGACCAAGTGCTCAGTGAATGCCTCAGGCAGCAGAAACCCAAGAAAGAGGAGGGAGACAAGAAACCATCATGGAAGGACAGGCCCCTGCATGGTATGTACCACCGGCAGATTGAGGAGGTGGCTGATATCCAGAAATCCTACGAGTGGCTGGACAAAGCTGGACTGAAAGACAGCACAGAGGCACTAATCATGGCAGCACAAGAACAAGCTCTGAGTACAAGATCCATAGAGGCTGGGGTCTATCACACCAGGCAAGACCCCAGGTGCAGGCTGTGTAAAGATGCCCCAGAGACAATCCAGCACATAACAGCAGGGTGCAAGATGCTGGCAGGCAAGGCATACATGGAACGCCATAACCAAGTGGCCGGCATAGTGTACAGGAACATCTGTGCCGAGTATAACCTGGAAGTCTCGAGGTCAAAATGGGAGATGCCCCCAAGTGTGGTGGAGAATGACCGAGCTAAGATCCTGTGGGACTTCCAGATACAGACGGACAAAATGGTGGTGGCTAACCAACCGGACATAGTGGTGGTAGACAAACAGAAGAAGACGGCCGTAGTGATAGATGTAGCGGTTCCGAATGACAGCAATATCAGGAAGAAGGAACACGAGAAGCTGGAGAAATACCAAGGGCTCAGAGAAGAGCTCGAGAGGATGTGGAGGGTGAAGGTAACGGTGGTCCTCGTGGTAATCGGAGCACTAGGTGCGGTGACTCCCAAGCTAGGCGAGTGGCTCCAGCAGATCCCGGGAATAACATCGGAGATCTCTGTCCAGAAGAGCGCAGTCCTGGGAACAGCTAAGATACTGCGCAGGACCCTCAAGCTCCCAGGCCTCTGGTAGAGGACCCGAGCTTGAAGGATAAACCGCCCGCAGGGGCGTGCTGGATGTTGTTTATATATTAGGGGTGCAACGATATTCGTATCGATATTGAACCGTTCGATACAGTGCTTTCGGTTCGGTACGCATATCTATCAAACAATACAAAATTTTAAATTTATTTTATCAACTTTCCTTCTGACGATGCTGTCTGTGTTGAGCGCTCAGTGAATCTGCGTTCGACTACTCCGCCTAGGCTGCAAATTGAACCTCCCCCACCCTCATTCAGATCTGGCGTTTGGAATTATTTTGGTTTTCATGTGACGTATGACCCTGAAGGTAAGCGAGTCATGGACTAAAGTAAAACAGTATGTTGGATGTGCCACACAATGCTTAATTACATGGGTGGGAACTAGTGTGTTAGCGCAGTTACTTCGTTAACGTGTTGGCCGTCTAGCCCCATGCACGGGGCGATCAGGGGTAGCTCGTTAACGGAGATTTGCCGTGTTGTGGCGTTAAGGTCATTTCAACGAGATTAACCTGAAAGCACTAGTGGGAACACAACGAATATGACTGCACATTTACATCATCCTAGTGCAAAGATAAGTGGAAGCAGACAAAAACGACAAGCATGCATGCTACAAACTTTACCCGAGTCATTTAGACGGCCGTTAGCACATGATTCTCCTCATGGGGACCTGATATGTTTAATATGCTGCTGAGAATATAGCCCAGAAGAAGCGGATAGTATAGCTTTTATTTTGGAAACAGACATTTCTCTGTAATAAACTCTCTTTTCCAAAGATGAGTGATTCCTCAATCAGATACAGGGCTCGCAATATCGCTAGCCCGATGTCCTGGGAAGTGTTGGTCAAGTTACTTGAAAAAAGTAATCAGTAACTAGGTTTACCCTGGTGCAGGTGTGCCGCGGTCAGTTGAAGAATCCGCGAGTTTCTCTGTGAATTTCCCATTACATCGTTGCGCACTCGGTGCTTGCTTGGAAGTTTTGGGGGGGTTTTTTCGCTTTAAAAAGAAGTTTTTTTCCCACGCACGATGGACGCTAATGTTTTTGTCACTTTTTATGGAATCAAACTCAAAGGAAGGTCAGTACTTCCACGCTTTTAACGCTGCACGCTCATACTCTCTCCCACAATTGATATGTGATCCATTGTTCATCTGCACACAGCTGTTGTCACTAATGGCACACTCGCTTACGTCACTGTCGTGAGACATTCTTGCAAAAAAATCACGGTTTTAGTAACTCGGTAACGCAGCGTTCCTACGGGAAAGTAACGGTAATCTAATTACCGTTTTTGCAATAGTGATCCCTTACTTTACTCGTTACTTGAAAAAAGTAATCAGATTACAGTAACGCATTACAAGTGTGGAGCAGGGAAATTATTTTACTGCTATTGTTAAATAATTGTCATCATTACCATTGCATTAATAATATAATCTGGAGTTTATATTGCATTCAGGGGTTAAACAGTGTGTCTTTCAGAAAGGCTAAAAGTAACAGGACAGGAAACAGGCTTGCAGAGAGTTTTGCAGAAGTGAAAGCAAAGTCTAAGTTATTCTGAGGAGCAGGCCAGACGAGGCCATTTGAATCACTAGGTTATTTAAAATGATCATTGCTTTAACAAAGTAACAGATAGCTTTAAGAAGGCCTTAAGATGCTTATGCACACAGTTATTATGTTTAGTAGAGGTTCTTGATTAAAACATTTATTTAGTAGAAGACATACACATAGTCTCAGTGAGCCTCCGTTCTGGTGAAAGGTCAGAAGTGCAACAGGTGACACAGAGAGCATGTGAGGTCAACACACACACACACACATTAGTTAGATTTATTTAGAGAAGAGGTTACTCATGTCTGGCTGTAACTGCAAAAGTGTCTCGGTAAAAGAGGAACCGTTCCTTGTTGTCTCGGCAAGAAAGAGGAACAAGACAAGAACTGAAAGGTAGACAGGAAGGGCCAGCCATGAAAATAGAAGATGATCTTCTGGGGTAAAAGCCAGAAGATCATCTTGTATAAATCTTTGTATAAAATGTATCTGTGACGCATGAAGGGGCGTCAGTAAATCAAACCCTGATGCTATAAAATATCTGTTCATGCTTTGATTAAGTCGAGGACTACTGGCTGTCTGCGTACAGAGTGTCTTCCCACACGTGTGTTCATTAAAATCATTGTTTGACCAAGAGCTTCTGGACCAAGAGTGGTTTGTACTCTCCCTCCTCAATTGTGAACCTTAACACAAGTAACGCAGTAACGCGTTACAAAAAGCTACTGGGGTCAGCGGGGAGCTGGCCCCAGGGAGGGGTCACTTGCCCCTCCCTTCCTTCCCTCCCCATCTCCAGCTGCCTCCCTCTTCCCGCTCCACCACAACCACCCACACATGCAGGACCTTGGAGTAGGGGTATGTCACCAGGGTGCAGAGGAGGCTACCCCCCCCCCCCCCCCCCCCTGTCCCCTTCTGGCTGCCTCTGCCTCAATTTTATCCCACAACTTAGACATTCACATTATTCACACTCTCATTACACATACATATAGGATCTTGGGGGTGGGCACGATACACGGAATCCAAAGTACCATCAGGGTGTACACCTCACCCCTGGCGTCGTCGCCCACCTCTCAATTTTAAATACACGTAGACATTGAGGGCTAGCAGGAGGGACCATGCGTTTACCTGCTGCTCTCTGGCAGGTAGCTCCATGCCCTCCTGGGTTTTAAATGCACCTTAGAACACATATGCATCAACACTACAATGAGCGGGTGGAGGGAGGTTTGGAGTCTTCTCTCACCCCCATTCTCTGCGGCCTGCTGGAGCAGGGGGGCTAGGAGGAGGAGTTGGCCATCCGACTGCGGTCTGGAGTGTGGGGCCTCCCTGCTGCTGCGGAGTCGGGGTGGTCTGCCTCCCCCCACCGCAGGGAAAAGGGTAACACCACCTGGGTCTGGGTGCAGTTCCCCCCTCCAGGGGCGGGGGCACCTAGACCCGGTTTGTAGAGTACGCTTGGGGAGTGTGATCGTGTGTACAGCGTCTCTTTATGTCTGTCTCCACGTTGGTTGAGTGTGGAGTAAGTGCATATGAGAGCATGAGGGTGGGAATGGATGTTTGTATCTGTGTGTGCCTGTATGTCTGTGTCTATATGTCAGGTTGGGTGTCAGGCGCCACCTCTCTGGGGACATCTCATGCCCTCCAAGGTTTGGAGGCCTATCTCCCCCTACCACCACTTCCCCTGCCAGTGGTGGACTCCCTCAGACATCGGTGCGTTGGTGGTTCTTTGTGTCCGGGGATGGGCGTCCAGGTACACACCGGCTCACTCCTTGGCGGCCGCTTATCGGGGCCTGGAGCCTGGGGCTCGCTCGGGCCACTTCGGAGGTGGGGTGCCCCCGGCCTCTCGGCCTGGGGCTCGGTCACTCAGGCACGGCTGGCTGCCGGCGGAGCTCACGGGCGCGTCACTGCAACTCCCCCTGGCTTCTGCTCCGCGGCTGCTGAGTGAGCCCTCATCTGGGACTCTCCTCAGCTCTTTCTGGGACAGTGGCGCGGCTGCCCCTCTGTTGGTCTTCCTTGGTCTCTTGTGTTCTGGGGGCCTCTGGATGTCTGGAGTTTTGATCTCCTCCATACCTGCTTCATGCCCTAGAGGACGGGGCTGTGCCCCCCCCCACACCCTACAGATCATTACATGAAGGAACCTTTTAAAAAACAAAAAACAAGCGCGTCCATGCTCACAGGTGTACACACGGGTGATCACACCCACAAACTACACCCTTTTTGGCTCCTACCTCAAAGCACACTGTGTTCTGTTGATCTTATGTGCTGCACAATAATTTTTAATATTTAGTATTTACTGTCATATTCCCATATATCATTGTGATGTTGTTTATTCTATTACTCTTGTTCTCTTCTGCTTGTTTTCTTTTTTCTTTCTCAGCAGGTGACCCAGGTGATTGATAGATGCATTTTTTATTTTCTGCCCGTTCTGTTGGTTTTTGTTTTTTGCCCTTCTCCCCCGTCCCTCTTCTCAGCTGTTTCTCTTTCCCTCTTTCTTTCTCCCCTTCTTTCCCCCAGTCAAGTCTGTCCCGTATTCAGTAAGTGAAAATAAAATAAACAATAAAAGGTGAATCAAATGGACCATTACGGCAAGGCTGGGATGGTCAATTTGGTAAAGTAAATCCGTTGGGCATCTTTCTTTGCCTTTAGACAACAATTCTGATGGCAAAAGAGCCAAACGGGACAGGCAAAAAAAAAAAAAAAAAGAAAAGAAAAGCTTACCACAAAACGGAAAAGTTATGACAAATCACACTATAAGGCAAAAAGAAAGTGCAGCTTTATGGTTTCATGGACAAAAGAATTTCTGTGGCTGCAATATGATGAGCTATATAACCAAGGTGCACATAAGTGGTCCGCAGGTGCGCATTCGCTGTTAAAATAAAAAACATGCACAAGGGTTAGGGTTAGGGTTAAATTTAAAAACTGTACTTTTGAGTTAAAATATATATTTACAATTTTAATAAATGACAAATTAAAAAGGCATGAACATTTTTTTTTGTATCGAAAAAATATCGGACCGTGACACCAAAGTATCGAACTGAACCGTGAATTTTGTGTATCGTTGCACCCCTAATATATATATATATAACACACGGGAAAAGACACAGGGAAGCTGAGGTAATGATAAAAACACTAAGTATTAACAATAAAAATTAGTAAAAACCCTGAAAACATAAACCGGTCCATGGCCCAGGGTTTGGGGACCACTGCCTTAGATGATTTGAATGCGCCTGCAGACAGCGACCATCAGGGGGAGACAAACACTGAGGGACAAACACTTCATCTATTTGCTATGTGTCAGTGTGAATCCTGTCGGGAACACAGTTCCTCCTCATCAAATCATAACTCTGTTCCATCCACCTCTGGCCCTCTGGCAGCTAGAAGCACAGGCTCCAGAGAATGGGTGCATGGATGTTTCCATTAGTCTGTATGTTAACTCCTTTCTACACGTTTAAATACTCGCTTGGTTTCCCAGGAAAGAGGACGTGGTGTGAACAGCTCAGTTATGTACCCACAGGTTTCCAGTTACTGATTCAGTGTTACAATGATGCAGCCAGTAAACTGTAAAGTCAGCCACATCGTCACCCGTTTGACCATCTGCACTGTCCTCTGCACCATCTCCACGCCTCCACCTGTCCTCTTGTTGACCTGTAGGATGGCTTCTTGGGCATTCTCTGCTGTCGTGGAACATGGGGTTAATATCGTGATCACAGATAATCATATTTACTGCAGATCTTCAAATAAATCTTTTTTTCCATTTAACAATGAAGGCCTAACAAAAGACTTTTAGTTTGAAAATAACACAGGAAGTATCGGGTTGATATAAATAGTTCAATACAGTAACACTAACACTAATCAGACAAAGATCAAAGGTCAGGGATAGTGACATCACATTTTACAAATGTAGCTGTTCCAGCTATATCTGATCTAATACCATGAACTAAACATGAATATAATGGCTTTGAACGCTGAGTATGGCACGCTGGTGACTGAATGTAACACAGCTCAAGTTAAACATGGTCATTTTGTTTCCTCACTGAGCAAGAACTTACACAATGTGTCACTGAGCTATGTGCATTCACAGTAAAAACAGAGTGGCCCATCAGGACCTTCCATAACCAGTCTGCTGGGGAACGGGCTTAATGGATAGCAGAGGAGGATGAAGATGTGTGTTTCAGCTCCTGAGGGATTTTAGGGATTTTAACTCAGGAGAACCAGCTGATGTCCGTGGCCCTTTAGCTCCATCACTCTGCTCCTTTCATCTCCAACCAAAGTAGGAGGGTAGGGGGTGGGGGTTTCTTTCAACAGGAAAATTCATCTAAAGAACCTTTATTTATTTATTTGGCTGTTGTTAATTTTTTTAAATTTTATTTTATTTACAAACATTTTAATGCTCAGGTTTGTGTTCAGTGACAGAAGAAAAGAATGTCTAAAAAATATGTTTAAAGCTTGACAATAATAATAATGGATTGCATTTATATAGCGCTTTTCGAGACCCTCAAAGCGCTTTACAATTCCACTATTCATTCACACACTGGTGGAGGCAAGCTACAGCTGCCCTGGGGCAGACTGACAGAAGTGAGGCTGCCATATCACGCCATCACCAGTCGGGTAAAGCGTCTTGCCCAAGGACACAACGACCAGACAGAGCTGGGGATCAAACCAGCAACCTTTCGGTTGAGCTTCCCAACCCCCTGAACCACAGTTGCCCCCAGTAAGCATAAACACTAAAGAATCAAAAATAAGAAAAGAATTAAAAACCTGATGTAAAACATCCACAGGACAGAGAACAACAAGAGCAAAGATCCTCCTGGGATCAATCCAAACAACACTCCAGTTAGAGAACACAGAATTAAAATCGGCTGGGCCACAACTATGCAGATGATATCAAATAATAACGATATCAAAATAAGCATTTGGGTCAGAAATCTGTGGACAGTAATGTCACATTTAACAAGGTCGCCAAATGTCTCCATACATGGTCAAGCTACTGAAGGACGAACAACTAAATGTTTCTCCCACTGAAAATTTACAGAATCAACTTTGTAGAATTTCGTTAAATTTTTGAGGTTAAAACTGTAAAGAAACTGTTTTATTATTATGTTATTATATCTGGATATGAAAGAGAGTACAGTATGAACAAAACTGTCTGTATGAAAGACCAAGAACAAGCACAGCAAGGTGTCTGGACAAATGTTGTTTCTGCATTGTTGCTCAGGTTTCTGGCCTTTTTGATCACATTAATGCTCAGCTTTTTGGCCTTGTTGCTCACATTGCAGCTCAGGTTTTGAGCTGCAAATTATCGTCAGAGTTTCTGGTCCTTGTGAACCAAAAGATCTGCAGTTCATCACTCCTCCTGGTTTTCCCTCCTCTGTACTTGAGCTCCTGTTGTTTTCTCTCAGCTCAGCTTTCATCTTCACTCTCAGCTCCTTCACTACTCTCCCTCTCCTCCTAATGCCCTCTTGTTTTGTCTCAGTGCTTACAGGCCACCTGCTTACCTCCACTTCACCTTTTCATCTCCTCCTCCTTCTTCTTCTCCTGGTTCTCCTTTTCTTTCATATTTGAGAGCAGACACATTTTCAGAGGTCTTAACACAATCTGAAGATTTGAGACTGAAACCTGATTTTAATAACTCACTTTTAATTTTTTTTACGTTTCTTCTGCCTTTTCGGTGAAAATAAACACAAATGCATACGCCTTTAAAGTCCACATTTATTATAAATGTAAAATGTGTAAGATGTGCAATCACTTCCTCATACAGCTTGGTATTTATGGTTATGTATTGTGATATTTTTTAAATATGTTTTAGTTGTAATGAAAATGAGACATAAATAATAGTATTATTCTCATATGTCTCTAGGCAGATATACACTGTAACCTATAGTATATCCTTTTCTTTCTGTACTTTGACAAAGTGTTGTGTTGAACATGCATGTAAGTACAGCTGTTAAGCACATAATTAAGATTCAAGAAGTTTATTGTCATGTACACTGCAAAACACAAATGGTTATGCAGAGAAATGAAATTATTACTTTGCAGGTTCCCGTCACACAACTAAAAGAAAGTAATAGTAAGTAAAACAGTGCTTTGTAGATCTTGTAGCTTATATGTGGGTGTAAAGAATTTAAAGTGCAAGTTTTTGAAACACTGTCACAGTGATTATATACAGAGTGCAGTATTAAGGTGTATATGTAAAGATATGTCTAAAAATTGCAACAACAAAAAATACCCAGTGGAAATCTAAATTTTTGTGTTACACCACACTTACAAAACGCTGACCACCATTGTAGCTGATTTGTTCATAAGCAGGACAAAAGGACTTTAAAGCCTAAATTAACTATATATTATAAAATAATATGCAGGAATAAAGTTATACATAAAATCTAATTATTGCATTAATACAATAAAGCAGTAAAACCCAGACAATTTAACAACATTTCATAATAATCAATGAAATCAATAAATGTGAAAGAGAAACAGAAGAGCAAGTCCAATAAACCACAGTGTTAAACAGTGATTCTTGAAATAAGGGACAAAACGTGTCCGCCAGACAAAACCCAATTTTGGGGTTAAAAATATGCATACAAGTATTAACCCAACTGACTAAAAGACAAACCAAGGTAATTTTTATACAACAAAAGTATGATTTTGCATTTTTATACATATATATTTATTTTAAATGGTACAATAGATCACCAGTACCTTAAAACTCCATTGTCCAGAAGCAGGTGTGATAATATTAAAATACAGAAATTGTTTTTAAAGTAATGTAAAATTAAACATCATGGCTCTCGTCACTAAGTATTTAAGTCAATACCTTATATAGTATCAAAATATGCAATTGAAAATTTATTTTTACATATTTTTTAAGTGATTAAAATCGTGTCCAGAGTTTTTGTGAACACCATCAGATTTTTTTAAAAGTACAAAAAAATCAGGAATTATTGTGGGTAGCTTACACGCTGAGGACCCCTTTACCACTTTACCACAGATGTGTCGAATATTATCGAATTTGTCTTATCTTGAATCTCATTGTTTATGTATACTTTAATAATCCTGTAGGAAACTGCTTAGTCCTCTGCATTTAACCCATTCACTCAGTGATGCAGTGGGCAGCTACCAATCCAGGATAGCCTCTGTTCGTTGGATCTGAACGCCCAACCTTCCGATCATGTGGCATCTACTGCTATCTCTGCCCCGAGAGCTGGTCTTTAAGTGCTGATGTATGAATCCTGCTTCCAGGCCCAAACTACTCTGTGTTTATTAAGCCTGTTGTGTTGTTAAAATGTTTTAATGCTTTTTATTGTGTTCTATTTAATCTGAACAAGCCCCTAAAAACAGTCAGTGATCACTGTCGGCACAATAATCAGAAACCCTTGCATTACCTTTTATCGAGTGGAAAAAAAGTTAGCGTTCATCCTTCAGCTTCACTGTGTTTATGTTATGCTAACATAGCTGTGTCGCTACTGATCACGTAGCACATCATTATATACCAGCTAGCCCAACTTCAGTAACCTGACAAAAGTCACTGCTGTTTAGTTTTCTGTCTCCATTTATGTTGGAATGTAGGAGGAAACCAGCGAGCTAACTTCTAACTCAGCCACACTGATCCTTTTATTAAAGATGAAAGAATTTAGACAGTTTGTAACTCTCAGTGATGCCGCAGAGTTCCTTTGACTTTGGGATCTGCAGCGGAGTTTGGACCTGGAAACAGTTAATGACGTCAGACTTAAAGACTGGATAGCATCTCTGTTGCTTAATACAATTGTGTTGTGAATATTCATCCTTAATCTGTATAAATGGTTCAGAAAAATTATAGTAATTACATAATGGTACATTTCAGGCTAGAATGCCAAAGGGGAAGCTGTCAGTAGAGGAATGAAAGAAAAGGAACAGGGAGTATCAAAAAAGGAGAAAAAAATTAACAGCCAGCCTGAGTTGAAGAAAGAGTTTGTTAAGGTTCGGTCGAGTTAGGGAAGAGAAGAAAGCAAGCCCAAGTCGAAGTAGGTGTCAAAAATAGTGATCTTTATTACACTCTGTGCACAAGAGTGGGAAAAGACAATTTGCAATCGAATCCTCTCGTCAACTGAAGCATCAGTCTCCTTATATTGCCTTTATGACATCACAGTTGGATCTTTACTAGAAATGATCTCAAATGATAACAATTCCCCGCCTATCCCAAAGTTTTCCCTTATATAGACATCAACTGCTACTCTTAAGAGAAAAACAAGTGTGTATTACATTGTGCATTTTGTGAAAGTGTATTTATCAGAAAAACTGTCCTCAGATGACCCTCCTATTATTACTAAGTGTGTAGGTGACCGTGCGTGTGTTACATAAGTGCGTGCATGTAAGCAGAGACCAGCGTACGTGCAAAACTACACGCAGGCCTGCCAGGGCCCAACAGGACTCGTGGGTCTGTATGGTGTGACTGCTCTACTCTAATGTGCAACAACTTTATATAAACAGTCAGTGTGGATTAATATAAACAGTCAGTGTACATTAATATTTGCTCAAAGTAACACAGATGTAATTAAAAGATTATACTGTCAACCGATTCAACAATGGCAAATGAATAATCAATGATAACTGATTGTGAGAATACAAAATAAAATATCTCCTGATCACACTCCTCCTCTTTGGCCTTTTGAAAAAAGGCCAACATTTAAAGATATTGTGTCACTCCTCCGTCCAGGCGGCTTCTCGCAACGGCATCATATGTTCCGGACCAGCTGACCCAGCTGAACCAGAAGCTATGGCCCTGCTCACCAGATTACCCAACACCTGCCTCACCAGAGGAATGAGACAACACCCAATCAGCAACAAACCTAGAAAAACTAGAAGAGAAAACATGGCAGACATAAACAATCCCTTATATTGCCCAAAAACAGATGTGAACCAATCTCCCAGCCTTGAGTTCACGCCTGATTGCTCATGCATGGTTCTAGATAACGTTTTCAAATTTTCCAGCGCCCGCGTGACTGTTCCGTCCGGAGCTGTATTGTTGGGAATAAAGGTGCAACATAAATCTCCGAACATCGCGCACACGCCTCCCTTCTCGGCCAATAACATGTCCAGCGCCATGCGATTTTGGATTCCCATTAACGACGTCGGACCTAATTGTTCTGCAAGACCTTCCACCGCGTCCCTGGTGAGATTAGAGAGTCTCAACACATTATAATGAACATAATTAATGCGATCAACATTTTTATTTGGAGTCACCCACAGAAACACACTTTCAAACCCGGCCGCTATCTGATCAACTAACTTATACTCATCTGGAACTCCTCGGGGAACTCCTATTGAGTCTATCCAGGTTGGCGAGTCCCGTCTTGGATCATACTTGTGGATAGCTCCTGTGGCTCTCCTCCGTCTGGCTGTAGACACATTCGCACCTTGCTGTGGAATTGTCTCTAGCCTACTGCCCATGAGCATCAAAGGTGCAGCTAAGCGCACCAAAGCACACGTTCCCACACTCCCCAAGGGAACCTGCACCAAAAGGGTGTACTCCCCACAATAATAATATAGCCCACCTCTCGCCCAGGTGCCTATAATTGTGCTTGGGTCACTTACATCATTGGTAGTCCTACCTGTGATTGTCCTCTGGCACCAGCTTGGATTAATCCTTCCTAGCCTAAATCTCACTCTGTCTGTAGAAAACTCAAAACATGTATAATTATCTCGTTTTGGTGTGAATGAACCTGGTTGTGTGCGTTTATCAATTGGCGGATATAAACCTGACAAAGTGGTGCAGTTACCTGTGTCCACCGCCTCTCTAGTTAATCTCAACATGCAATTATATCCCCACTCATCCTCTGGATACAGAGGAGCGGGTTCAGTAAACAAATGTGGTCGAGCGGTAGCACAAGCAACACAATCAACCACTTTCTGCTCCTTAGCATTTTGAGCCACCCAATCTAACCAAAGATTCCTATCTCCAAAACCTGTGGCACGCTCTATCAACTCCTGAGGTCTTAACCTAGTATAATCAGTGGCAACAAACCATTTTTCTTCTGGATCCTTGTAAATAAGTGTCTCTACGGGATCTGTTTGCACCGTGAGATTCAGTGCTGAGTCATTTCCCAGCGGTTTAGACCTGGGATTAAATAAATTCACCCGAATTAACCCGAATGGATCTGTCCCTACTTTATCTACCCCTACTACTAAATAAAACGCACCTCCATCAAACCCAGGTTCAGGGAGTTCACTCCATGGTCCTAGGGAAAGAGTAATAGGGTTATTTGTAACAGAATAATCTCTCTGAATAGCTATTCCTTCAAGGGCCGGTGGCACCGTTGGCTGCCATCCTACTCCTGTCCACGCGACCACCTCCTGCCAAGAACACCACTGATCCGTGACATAGGTGTAGGTGTCACTATCCCATGATGGGCCCCACACCGACTTAGGGTAACACATCATTGGATGATAACAAACCCACACATTATATGTTCTCCAGCTATTCCCGTCACCCGAGCATTTAATTACCTCACACAAATCGAATGTGAACGCTGTTGTAGATCCATTAACATACCCAAACTCGACTCCGCCACTGGCTTTTAGACACCCATCATCCCCACCTGAACCAACCGCACGCTTGACTTTTTCCGACGATTTGATCGGTTCGGGCTCAGGAGCGGATAGACCTCTGTGTCTGGGCAATTCACCTGTCTGCCAAAAAACAAAGAAACACGTTATAACACTTATTAACCCCAACAACCCCGTTATTTTCCAATTTTCCCACAATTTCATGATGACTGTTCCCAGGCTCGTTTACTTTTACTCTATACTAAAAAGATAAGGTTACAAAAAGAATATAAGGTTATGAGTATAAAAATATGCGAGTAACATACAAAACTATTACGATTCCTTCAAACTATCAAATACGTTAGACTAGAGCCCTAGCCTATTTAAGAGCCTGTACTGGATTCCTCCTTGGCGCGTGACGCTCCTCTCCTTTGTCCGCCTCACTCAGGTAGACTACTGAGGAGGACCGTAGCACAGGGGGAACGAGTATTATTCTGGCTCTATGTTCCCTCCTGCGTCGATTGGGTGGAAGCTAGCTCCAACAAACTCTCGTCCGCGACTGCACACTGAGACCAATGGAACCAGGTCTCCCCTTTCCCCTTTAGACGGACAGCACTGGTGGTTCGGGCAATTACTTCGAAAGGTCCGGTCCACCTTGGGTCTCTCCACTTTCGCTTAATGACCTTCAGCCACACCGCCTTGGCATCGGGGATGGACCTGTCCTCCGCTTTCACCCCTTCTCCAACCTGTTGTGTGAAACTAGACACAAGAGCTTTTAATTCTTTCCAACATTCAATATGTTTTCTATTACTTTTTACACTTTCTGCCGCCGGAACTGTTGTCCATGGACCTGGAAACTGTCGTCCTGTCAACAGCTCATATGGTGTGAAACCTGTGGATTGATTAACACAACATCTTATTATCATCAATGCAACTGGCAGGGCTGCTACCCAATTTAGCCCCGTGTGAGCTGAAATCTTAGCAATTTTATTCTTCAGATTTAGATTCATTCTTTCTACCTTTCCCTGCGACTGGGGGTGATATACTGTGCCAAATCTATGTTGTAACCCCAGCTTCTGTTCTACCTCTGCCAAATCTTTGTTTTTGAAATGAGTCCCATTGTCGGACCTAATCCGCTTAGGGAAACCATGCCGGGGGATGTAATGATTGATTAAACACTTAATCACACTTTTTGCATCCTCCCTCTTGGTAGGCCATGCCTCAGGCCAACCCGTCAAAGCATCTACACTTACCAGTAGATATCGAACTCCTCCTGGACCTGGATCAATCATGTCAGTGAAATCAATGACAATCTCTTCACCTGGTCTCTCTGGAATGGGGAACTTACCTGCCTCTGGTTTAATCACTGGCTTCGGATTGTGCTTCCCACAGATCAGACACGTCCTAGCCTTTTCCTTGATCATATCCTTCAAGAAGGGATGCCACCAATGGCACAGATGTCTCCCCATCTGGGCGACACCTACATGTCCAAGGCCGTGCGCTTCGGCAATCTTCTGTTTTGCCAAGTTGGCTGTCAACACTGGTCGACCGTCAGGTCCTCGCCAGAGACCTCCTTCTTCCCAGGCTCCTCGACTCTTCCAGATCCCCTTCTCTTCTGGGGCAGCCTCCCCTTGGGCCTTCCTGGCCTCCTCTAGCATGTTAACTCCTGATTCTTCTTCCACCGTTATTTGTACCATCTGTCGTGATGCTTTATAACCCGCTGCCTCTTTTGCAGCTCGATCGGCTTCCTGATTTCCTCTGGCCATCAGGCCGGTCCCTGAGGAGTGGCCTTTGCATTTTATGATGCTCACCTCCTCTGGATCTCCCAAGGCCTGCTCAAGTTCCTCCATTTCCTTTTTGTGGCAGATTGGTGCGTTATCTGCTGTCCTGAATCCTGCTCTTCTCCATTGGGCTAGCTCCACATGAGCTGCTCCAAAAGCATAAGCTGAGTCCGTGTAAATGTTGACTCTTTTTCCTTTTGCAAGTCTCAAAGCTCGACTTAGAGCAATTACTTCTGCTCTTTGGGCTGACTGCTGCCCTTCAAGTCTTCCAGCCTCCTTCACTTCAAATGCCGCCCCTTTTCTGCAAACTACCGCGTAGCCTGCTTTTAATCCTTCATTGTCCCTGTAGCAGCATCCATCAGTGAACCAATCTTCAGCTCCTGTCAGAGGTTCTGCTTTCAAGTCTTCTCTTATCTTCTCGTCCACTTCAGCTCTCTTTGCACAGTCATGAGGTTCTCCTCCTGACTCCATTAAATCTGCCATATTAATTCCTTCATGTGTGAAGGTCAAGTTAGGAGCGTCTAAAACTCTACACACTCTCTGTTGTGTAAGAGGTGTCATGGTGAAGGCTTGTGAGTTAACATATGCCACCACACTGTGGGTGGTCAGCACCTTCAACGGATGGTCCCTCACTATATGTGCTGTCTTTTGTATAATTTTTGACACCCCAATGGCATGCTGAGTGCATCTCGGGTGCCTTGTCTCTAATGAATTCAGCCTGATGCTGACGTACATAAGTACATCTCTTCCTCCCCCTTTTTTCTGAAACAACACCCCATTAGCTATCCCGTGTGTTTCAGAAACATCAAGATAGAAGGGTTGTTCATAATTAGGAATAGCAAGATCAGCTGATCTAGATAAGTCCTGTTTTAATGCAATAAATGCCGACTCAGTGGCCGATGTCCATGGCAGTTCAGCCTTAAGATTTCTGACACCTGCCGTTTTTACCAAATCCCTCAACAGGGCTGTTTTGCCTGCATAATTTGGAATGAAGTGCCGGCTGTATCCTGTTAACCCCAAGAATGAGAGCAACTCCTTAACCGTACGCGGTCTTGGATGTGTCAAAATCTGATCACGATGAGTGTTTAGCAGACCCACTGATTTGTGAGCAATGACACGGCCCAGAAATGTTACTTCTGGTCGGACCAACTGCAACTTTCCTTTACTGACTTTGAAACCGCACTCAGCGAGTCTCTTCAGTATGGTAAGTGAAGCTGCCGTGCATGCCGAAGCAGACGGAGCTGCAATGAGCAAGTCATCAACATATTGCACTAGTGAACACCCCTCTGGGAGATGGCATGGCGATAAAGCTTCTTTCAACACTTGGTTGAAAATGCCAGGGGAAAGTGCAAACCCTTGTGGCAACCTTGTGTATCTGTACTGTTGTCCCCCATATGTGAATGAAAAAATGTCCCTCAGCGACTCATGCAATGGGAGACAGAAAAATGCATTCGCTAAATCAATACATGTAAACCACTTCTGGTCTGGTGTTAATGCCGTCAAGGCTGTGTATGGGTTTGGGACTGGCACTGTGTCAGTACGTAAAATGGCATTGATGGCTCTTAAGTCATGTGCCATTCTGTACTTTCCTGTCCCATGCTTCTCTACTGGCAAAATAGGAGTATTCCAGTAGGATTGAGAGGGCTCAAGCACCCCTACTTTCAATAGCCCCTCAATGGTTTCTGCAATTCCCTCCTCAGCTTCTCTCTTTTGCCTATACTGTGGTTTCCAAATTGGCGTTTCAGACTTCAGCTGGAACAAAACGGGCGAACACGTGGCCTGGCCCACATCCGTAGGCCCTGCTGACCACAAAGTGTCAGGAAGAGTCGCAAGTGCGGCAACTGCATCCGCATGGTCTGTTCTTTCTCTCCCATGAATTCTTGAGATTTGTTGATGCTCCAACATCACTGTGTCCTCTGATTGACAAGTGATACGATAAATTTTGCATTTTGGCGAGTACCAAACGTCTGGAATCTGAGTAGCTTGCCAGCCAGGTTCCTCGAGGGCTCTTTTGACCATCGTCCCCAGCTCCTTCGCCTGATGACTCTCATGGACCGCCAATGTTATATGGGGCACTGAATCAGGTCCCATTTTGAACCAAGGCCGTTGTTCGTCGGTTAATTTTACTGCTGCCGCGACGCCCTCCGGACCGACATAGATGTTTTGAGAACACACATTCCAAGTCTGGCCTTCAAGGTCAGACTGGAACAGGTCCCTGTAAATTTCATCATCATTTCTATCATAATAGAGGGTGACATGGAACGGATCCCTGGGGGGAGAGAAGACGGCCAAGGCCATAATCCAAGGTTTCCACAACTGATATTGTCTTAGTATGCCTTCTTCCACCACACGACCCCAATAGATGTCAGCGGTCGTTTGTTCACAGTCTTTCAGCAAGTACTGGTTCTTTGAAAATGTCCCCAGGCACGGAAACTCATTTCCTCCTGGAAGTGTCACTGTTAGTCCATCAGCTGAACACATGATGGTGGCCCCCAATTTAATGAGCAGATCCCCGCCCATCAAGTTCACAGGCACATGGGGAGACACCACATAGCTGTGCTTCAATGTCTGTTTTCCCAGCACCGTCAGGGCTGGATTGGTTGTTGGCAGCGTCATCGGTACCCCAGAAAACCCAACAACACTGACCACATGGTTGGAAAGTGTGGCACTGTTTGGTTTTTGTTTCAGTGTTGAATAGGTAGCCCCAGTGTCCACAAGGAAGGTCATTTCATCTCCTTCCACACTCATCGACAACATAGGATCTGCCACCCCCATGTTGTCTGGCCTCTGTGGGTCCCGTCAGTACAGCTCCTCCTCTCCGCCCCAGTATCCCAGGGGATACTGAGCCGCTGGCGCCATGCCTGGGTTTGGAGCTTGATGTCCCCTTGTCTGGCCCACTCTGCCTCGAAAAGTTCCCTGTGCCTGGGGTGATGATGAATAAGCTGTTTCTGGTAGCCATGGCGTAGGACAATTACGAGCCCAATGTCCTCGTCCTCCACACCTTCGGCATACATTCGGGTCCAGCATAGGTCCCCCCAGACCACGGCCCCTTGGTCCACCTCCCCTTTGGGATCCACCACGTCCCCTCAGCGACCTAGTAGCCCCCCAATTCCCCGCGGGTCTTCCTTGCCTTGGGAATTCATTGGCGGGCCATCGGTCATCAGGGTACAGAACCGGATTCAAATCTGGCCAATCAGGCCCCGGATCGCCCCGTGGCTGCGCCACCAGCATCCTCTTAGGTCCATCTTTGTTTTCCTTTTTCTTTTCGCTTGATTTTTCTCTCGCCTCTGCCAATTTCAATTTCACTAACTGCGCTTGCGCCTCCTCCAGCTCCTGTTTTTTCTTGTTCACCTCGTCTTTCTCCAGCTCAAGTCGATGTATAATGTGCCTCTCCCATTTTGCTGAATCCGCCACCGCAAAATCAGGGTTCTTTTGTAAATCTGTTCTTACTCGTTCTGGGAGACCTGCTAATACTGCAGATCGGAACCACGCCCTTGGTTCACCATTCTGCCCAGGATGTTCACCAGTTTGAAGAATCCACTGTTCTTTTGCATGCTCCATAAACTCTCTAGGGGAATGTTCTGGGGTCCAAACAATCCTAGGTGTAGTGCCCATGTTATGAGTCGGATACTTTTCACGCACTGCGTCAGAGAGAGCATTTCGCACCCTTGCATAGGGGACGTCGTTTGGTTGGCATACAGTTCTTGCTATCTCTTCTACATCTGCGAGGCCTCCTCCTCTGAAGGTCCTCCCACCGATAGCTCGGAAATCTCCCAGAGCCAATTCCTCTCCTTCTGTAAGACTTCCTAGTCTCCTCAACCAAGCGGCTCCTCCCTCCGTGATTGGGGGCAGCTGCTTCACCAGAGCCTCAAGATCTCTGATATTGTAGGGGTGGTAGACTGGTTCACCCCTTCCTCCCTTCAATAAAGGCATTGTGAGGGATAATTCCTCCTCTGTGTCACCCTGCCCTTCTTCAGTTGGCAATGCAACAGTCTTCCTCTGGTTCTTCTCAAAGATGGACGGTCTTTTATCTCTTGGTTCCTCCAGAACCCTCCCAGAGCGAAGGGTCGTTCCTCCTGTGGGAGTCTGAAACTTTGGGGCAAATCCTCCCCTTTGCAGGTTTGACACTTCTCTGGATTTTCGTGTGTTGCTTTCTACTGAGGCCGCCAAGTCCTTTTCCAAGGCATAAAGTGTTTGTGCTACGCTACGTGGTGTTGCTACGCCTTCCTCCTCCAATTTTCTCAGGAGGCGTTCCAGTTGTATCACAGCCTCCCGATTGTCAGATTCTTTTCCAAAAACGTGGCCTTGCCACTGTTCTTTCTCAGAATCATCAACCGTTGACCTCTGATTAGTTTTTCGGGTCGCCTTTGATGGCGCCTTCTGATACTGCATTGAAGGTGAGTCTTCCTCTGAAGTCCAGACCTCCTGGGATGAATTTTCCTGGCTGGGCTGTTGCATTGTCACCTGTCCGGTACTTGTAGACGCCACAGGTTGAGCTTCTTCTGTAGCTCTATCTGGGCTAAAAAGAGCGGGAGGAATCAAGATCAACCCCCGTGTAGTAATTCCTTGTGATGTCCCAGCAACTGGGTGAGGCTGACTTACCTCTGATGCAGCTGCCGCTGATTGAGACTGCATTGCTTTCTGTGCAGGTACCCCTGATTGTGGCTGCACTACTCCTGTGTCTGCCTCCACTGTGGCTGGAGCAGATGTCGATGGTGGAGGATCCTCCTGTAAGTTGACAATTCCACCTGTCACTTTTCCTGTTTTTCCTTCCGGCCCCCACATAGTACCACCCTCCAGGGCCACCACTGGACAAATATAAGGTGGGGGTGGGCCACTCAGGAAGTCCTTCAGGCTGGGATATAGCTTTCCCTCAGCCTCAGCTTCCTTCTTTAAGGCTGGCTGGATGTCGTTCACTTCCTCTTGCATCCAGTGGGAAACACCTTGGGAGATAATCATAAGCTTACAATACTTACTTTGTTTTTCCATCATAAGTTTCTTTTCAGCCTTTATTTTTCTCCCCTGGAAACGTCCTAAAGATTCCTCTTCAAGCTCCTTGATTCTCTCTTCACATTTCTCCCCTTGTCGTTGAAAGAGGGAGTGCAGAGGGATTCTGTCCTCCAATGTCTTCTGTTGATTTTCACATAATTCCTTCACTTCTTTTTCTAAATCCTGACACTGACGAGCAATCTCTTTTGAAGACGTCCCTTCAGTCATTTTAATGGCTTTCTTCAATTCCTGTATTTGCTCCTTCAGTGGCTTGTATCTCTTTCCCCCTCCAGGGGTCGCCTTTTCCTCTTCAGCCATTTTGCTTTTTGACCTCACTTACCTTACCAAAATGGCCGGTCTTAGGCTCCTCCCCTAGGGGTTGCCTCGTTGTATTTTCCTTTCGGCAGTCAGAATCTCACAAGCTGGTCAAGCCGAACTTCCGCTAGGCTCCAGCCTGAGAGAGAGAGACCGCCCACAGACACACACACACACACACCCTCTAATCCTCCTTTCAAGCTCAAAGCTTGACAAACGTCTAATCTAACAGTTTTAAGCACGCAAAGCCAGCGAAAATTCACTCTCACATTCACCTCCCTAACAACTACAAAGTTTTCACCTACAAGAATAATTCAAACAATCTACCATGCACCGTTTTCCCTCCTTATACGAGAGACTCAACCAACTTTTAAAAGCTTTATTTACACAACATCAAATAGAACACAGATCTCTGCCTTTTCCAGGTAGAGAAAGAAATACGACCCAACTAAAAATCTCCCAACAATCACACACAGTTCTCAAATTTTGTCAAGATATTTATCCCCGCATCCTACCTTACTGGAGTTTTACACAAGGGATCATTACTCATGGAATTCTATTAAACCATAATCACATTAGGAAATCACCAACACAAAACTACAAGGTTTAGTTTATTTAATATACTGAAATCTTTTAACCATACTTCTGAGACCCCCTTTCACCTAACGAAAAGAAGCTCAGAAGGACAAAAAAGGGAGAAATAGGGCCGCAGCTGTACACACACACACTCCGCTCGTACTCGCGCGCGTGTGCCCGCTACTGCGCAGCACCACACAACCCCTCCCCTCTGGGAGAGATACACACACACTCTCTGTTCCCTGAGAGCGAGAGAAGAGAAAGGCGTTTTCGTTTTTTCACACTCTGAATCCACACAGAAAAAATTCAACAACACAAGACAGTTTATACAATTTACACTTTTAAATGCACAGACACACGAGTAATTTATATACAGTATACACGGGCCCCATAGACGTCATATACCAGAAGAGGTTACTCCTAACTTTTTTGACTAATTTAAAAGCACCTATAGCCCAGGCCTCGCCTTGCTGGTCAATACACACCTCGGGAACGCCCTCCCGATAGCGCTCAAATTCCTAAGAAAACACCATATGCCAGAACAACTTTATCTCACTTCTCTATTTCTCTGCTGGTGTTGCTAAATTTTTGACTAATTTAAAAGCATCTTTCAGCCCAGAGCCTCGCTCTTGCTGATCAATTACCCGTCTCAAGTACGCCGCCTTGAAAACGGTCAAATTACTAAGTTCTAGTACTTTAAAACTGCTTCCCCGCCCGGACACCTGGAACTCCACCAGCTGCGTGAAAGGCAATGAAATCCTGGCTCACGCTTTTGGCTATACTTAAAGTTCACAAGCTCCTGACGTTTAAATAGGAGGCAGCCGGTCCGCGACTCTATCTGTCAATCTGGCGCAGTAAAAGAAACGGTCTCCCTTCGACCGTTTCGGTTTATTCGGGGCGCCCGAATCCCCCTGGCAACCAACCAAGCAAATAGTCTAACGGTGCGTCCACTGTCAGGTGTCGCCGCCACAGCGCTGAGCAGAACTACGCCCTTAGGGGCCACGCCCCAGTCCTAAATTAAATTTACTTATTTTAAAAGCCTCACTGTGGGTACCCTGCCCTCCAGTTTAATTACCTGAGACCCAAAACCGCGTTTTTGCTACTCAATCAAAACCAAATTATCCCTACACTACCGATTGACTGGCTGGCATCCCAGTCAACCCACAGTTAACCTCTTAAACCGTATTTATTTGTTTCCACACACCTTAAACCGTATTAACTTAAACACATAACTTCTTAACTCAAAATTCACCCCCAAAATGAACAACAATGAATTTAGTCAGACTACTATGCCCTATTTTGAAAACTAATTAGTCAAGATCACTATGGACCAACGCCAGAAGCCCAGACTGAGTGAATATTATTTAATTAAATTTAGTTTTAACTTCCAATATAGCGCCTTTGGATAAAAATCAACAGGTGGCACTCACCTTTTCTTATGTCGCCTGGCGTCACTCAGATAGGCTGCTGGCCCTTGCCCCCTTTGTCACCTTCCCCGACGAGCTGCAGGAAGCAACTCCTCCCCACCCGGAGTTTCGGCACCAGGTTGTTAAGGTTCGGTCGAGTTAGGGAAGAGAAGAAAGCAAGCCCAAGTCGAAGTAGGTGTCAAAAATAGTGATCTTTATTACACTCTGTGCACAAGAGTGGGAAAAGACAATTTGCAATCGAATCCTCTCGTCAACTGAAGCATCAGTCTCCTTATATTGCCTTTATGACATCACAGTTGGATCTTTACTAGAAATGATCTCAAATGATAACAATTCCCCGCCTATCCCAAAGTTTTCCCTTATATAGACATCAACTGCTACTCTTAAGAGAAAAACAAGTGTGTATTACATTGTGCATTTTGTGAAAGTGTATTTATCAGAAAAACTGTCCTCAGATGACCCTCCTATTATTACTAAGTGTGTAGGTGACCGTGCGTGTGTTACATAAGTGCGTGCATGTAAGCAGAGACCAGCGTACGTGCAAAACTACACGCAGGCCTGCCAGGGCCCAACAGGACTCGTGGGTCTGTATGGTGTGACTGCTCTACTCTAATGTGCAACAACTTTATATAAACAGTCAGTGTGGATTAATATAAACAGTCAGTGTACATTAATATTTGCTCAAAGTAACACAGATGTAATTAAAAGATTATACTGTCAACCGATTCAACAATGGCAAATGAATAATCAATGATAACTGATTGTGAGAATACAAAATAAAATATCTCCTGATCACAAGTTCCTCATAAAGGAAAGGGAAAGATGGAGAACTAGAATGAAAGAGGGAAAAATAAAGAACATCAGTGATCTGAAAGAAAGAGAAAAAAGGCAGAAGCGAAGGTTTTGGAAACAAGCACAGAGAGACTCGAGACATCGCAGGAAAAAAGGAGAGAAAGTACAGCGGGGTATAAACACACAACCACAGAGTAATTTAGACATTAATTCTGAGGAATCGAGGAGTAGTAGCTACTTGCTGGTGAGCTATTAAGATGTAGAACTTGACATGTGCAAAAACAGAGTTGTTATGAAGCGTCTTGTGATATTACATAGTTGTTAAACTTTAATGGTCATTTTGACAGTAATAATATCTTGGGTCCCCACCGTCAGCACCTTCTCAACTCCATAATATGGATTTTCTTGTTTATTTTTCTCTTTTGAAGAACCACATATTTTCCCCCTCTCATGATCTTCCAATAAAAATCTGTAATTTTCTCAATAAATGTGTCATTTGCATGCTTCTAAATATGATTGTTTCTTTTAGAGATTAAATACGAGCTTCTGAAAATATGTATGACTGTAACGCTAATAATAAAAAGCCAAAACAATCTTACTTTTAAACATAGTATAATTAGTTTGAAAACATATGTGCATAAACAATAGAACAGTGCTCACAGTCAAAATAGCTGAAACAACTTAATTTAAAATATATATTTTTGCATTTGTTTGTCTCTGATGGTGTGGACAAAAACCTTGCACTTCTCCAGCAAAAACATACATTTTTAAAAATGTTACACCTGGGAGATTGTACCAAAACATGGTGAAACACCCAAAACTTTGTGTAACAATCATATGTAAATATGTTTTTGAAAAATCAAAAAATATATTTTAGAAAATTAAAACCTGTTTGGTCTCTAATCTCAGGAATCACTGTAAAATAAAATAGAGTGATAAAACAAAGTTATTCATATGCAGATGAAGACATGAGGAAATGAAAAACGTATCAAAGGCTAGAAAATAAAAAAAGGTAACCTATAAAAACTCTAAAGTCTGAAGTCTGCAGAGAAATGAACCTCCAGTTGGTTCCAGATCAACAACGTCAGCGTGAAGGTTCCTGCTGGGCTGACTTTGGTCAGGATGAGATGGTCCATCGTGAAGGTGAACGCAGACTTTATTCATGGCTGCATTTTCTACATCAACAGCTAATCACTTCCTGTTATTGGCAGTCAGTGTTTGCATTGATCCACGGAACAGACCCCCATCAGAAAGAGCAGATAGTTCAGCATCTTCCGACCGCTGTGCACCATGGGAGTTTAACGACGTCCTCCTCAGTCACACTGCAGGAGAAAGTGACACCTTTGCACCTCCTGTGTTTACAGCCAACAGCGTGAGGACAGGTGAGCATCCAGGTGCGTCTCAGGTTACCTTGGGGAACGTTCGTCCTGTTTGGATCAAACACTCTCTGCTTGTTGTCTGTTTCCATCGCCTCATTAACTCCAACTACACACCAGGTAGAAAGGACATAAGGATGGAGGACAGGTTGTGGTCGAGTGGTCCTTTTTTCTCGGGAAGGTTCCTACCTGAGTGAAGTGACCCTGAAGTATCTGCAGACATAATAAGATCCGGCCTTCACCTCTGCCTTTTTAATTCCTCTAGCAGAGGAATTAAAAAAGAAGCGTGCTTTCTGAAAGGAAATGAGATTGGAAACGAGACTGTTCATAGAAACAAACCTTCAAAAGGGGCCTAAATTCCTGCTTTGGGGGACTCTGATATTTTTGTTAAAAGCACAGCTGAAACACTGTTAACATGACTTCATTAACATGTATGAAACCAAATAAACCAACTGCTCTCATATTGTGGGGGATAGCTCTGTGTGGGTGAGTGAGCTCTTCTGAATGAGTGACAGAAATGGACTGTTTCTGAGATTTAAGATCTGGTAATAAAGTCTTATGTTGACTGCGCTGTAGTCTCTTCACACCTGACTGATGTCAGCAACATCCAGCCGCACATAATGAAACAGAGTGTGTGAAAGCAGCTGGACCTTCTCAGCACCACGCTTCTCTTTTCCTGTGATATCTTTACGTCATCGCGTTCAACATCAGGAAACTGAATTACAGACAGGAAGGATTTCTTTCACTATCCCTTCCTGGTATGTCTTTCATGTCTTTTCTGTGTTTTTAACTGCGTTCTCTGTCTTCGTCTGTAGGTCTTGCAGGTTTGGTTGTACCCATGTTGCCGTCTCGCCTCCATCTATCCTCTGTGTTGTTTACTAACAGCCAGCTGATCACACAGTTGATTATCTGATCAGGACGACTTCAAACGCTCCAAAAACTTCACCTGGTCAGGTGACTGTGCTCAAACCACATTGACGCGGGAAACCTGTTAGAATAATATTTTCTAAGTATGAAAAATACCTATTTATGTTAGAAACAGAGCAGGTAATGTCTCCAACACGTGTCACATGAAACGCCCTTCCTGTTGGAATTCATTCAATTCTACATTCGGACTGTAAATGTGGGACAGTTTCATACCACACAAACGGATCATATTTTCATGAGTGTTTCAGGGGAGACAAGGGAGAATAAAAATGAACAAACATTAATGAACCTAAACACGAAAATCAAACAGGTAATAACAATAAAAATACTGACTGATTGATTGATGGTTTATTTCGAGGATTTGTGTACATATATACAAAACAGAGCACGGTGGTCAAAAAGGAGTGGGACATGTAGTCCCACCCCATTCATATGTTTAAAGCTCAGTCATGTGGTTGTGCTGCTCCTTCCTGACTATTTAAAACACTGTTTAAGAACAATAATGTAGCTTAATACTGCTCTCATCCCTGTACTGCATGAAAACACAAGCTTATACACTGATTTAAATTTGTGGATATTTGGACGATGCTTGTGCTGAGCCCCTAACCCACTCAACAATATAACCCCACACGTAGACACACACACAAGTAGTCCTTACCACGTGCACTTTAAAATTTTCAGTCCCCTTCATACTGTAGCCCCCATCTCTGTGGATGAAAAGATTTAGACTGGCAATAGATTACTTTGAGCTCTAAACAGTATCTGTGCTTTACTGTAATTAACCAGGTCATGAAGTTTTAATTTAACTGTAAAAATGAGAACTGCACCTTTTGTAGTATGAAAAGTGAATTTAGTGTATTTTTATAATTATTTCAGTGCAAGATATGGAAGATTTAGAGAACAATAAAGAGCATAGAGTGAATTTTGTTCATGACTGAGATACTTTTGGACACTTTGTATTGCACATGTCTGATTTTATTGTCAAGTATCAGTCTTTTTAGTAAAGGAGAGTTTAATCTCCTTTACTATTTCAGTTTTGTTATTTGACCTCCCAGTGTTAATTCTGCGCTCCCTCGGTTCTGTGTCATCCCTGCCTGTGTATCCCCTCTAGTGTAGTCATGTCTCTGTGTAAAGCCCACGTCTCTGGGTCTGTGTCTTCGCATGTGTTTTGAGTTTCCTGTTTTATTGTGAAAGCCTGTCTTATGTGTTCAGTTTGCGTTTCCCCTGTCTCATCTTGTCGATCACAATCAGCCTTGCCTCCCTCCTGTGTGTAGTTTCCTCGTTCCCTTCTGTGTATTTATAGTGTGTGTTCACTCATGTTCGTCGCTATAGTCCATCTGTGTTTCTTCCCTGCGTTTTCTCCTAGAGTCACCTGTTCAGGTTCGTTTTGTTAGTCATTCCCAGTTTAGGTCACCTGTAAGTTTTGTTTTTGCTCGCTGTGTTTCTGTTTGTGCCGCCGGTGTGCAAATAAAGCTCCCGTCCAAGCCAGTGTCAATTCAATTCAATTCAATTTTATTTATATAGTGCCAAATCACAACAAAAGTCGCCTCAAGGCGCTTCATAGATACAGAGAAAAATCCAACAATCATATGACCCCCTATGAGCAAGCACTTTGGCGACAGTGGGAAGGAAAAGCTCCCTTTTAACAGTGAAGAAACCTCCGGCAGAACCAGGCTCAGGGAGGGGCGGGGCCATCTGCTGCGACCGGTTGGGGTGCCAGCATCTGGGTCCTCTCTCACACCCTCCACACGTCTGCAGCCGTGACAGTTCAACTGTTTTAGTAGAATTTTAGTTTTTTAATTTGATAACATTTCCATAAAGATTGCTTTTCTTTTCTCACACAGCTTGTAGCCCTTTGATTAAATATGGACCATTTTTATATTTATTATTTGTATTAATCATTTGAACTAGGTCATTTTTATTGTGTAATAATTTAAATAGCTCTATAAATTTATTGTAGGCTCTATCCACGTCTGTCTCTCTATAGACCTCGTCCTAGTCTGAAAGTATTAAATTGTCTCATGATGCTGTAATTGTTCCTTCTGCTTGTTTATAAACAGCTTGTATACATTTTGGCCTCATTAGTTTCATGCCTACGCCTCCACTGAAACAATTAATATAATTTATTAGTATAGCACTACTGAACTGTGTCTAATGACATTTGTAAAGATGTTGTCTATTAAAGTTGCACAGTATGAAATTATTCTCATGGGTTTTTTGGAAATAAGATTAAACTAAAGATCGTGTTTAAAAACCTTGGGTTGGTTTGTGTTCCCCTGGTACCAGACCCACCTGGCCTTTTTGACGGCCACGTCTGGCCCATGTACCTGAAACATAAGAACTCAGACTTTATATCTGATTTAGTTCTCAGCTCAGATAAAATAATTATTGTGGGTGATTTTAACATCCATGTAGATGCTAAAAATGACAGCCTCAACATGGCATTTAATCTGTTATTAGACTCAATTGGTTTCTCTCAAAATGTAAAAGAACCCACCCACCACTTTAATCACACTCTAGATCTTATTTTAACATATGGCATAGAAATTGAACATTTAACAGTGTTTCCTGAAAACCCTCTCCTGTCTGATCATTTCCTGATAACATTTACTTTTACAATAATTGATTACACAGCGGTGAAGAGTAGACTTTATCAAAGTAGATGTCTTTCTGAAAGTGCTGTAACTAAGTTTAAGAATATAATCCACCCACTGTTATCATCTTCAATGCCCTGTACCAACATAGAGCAGAGCAGCTATCTGAACGCTGCTCCAACAGAGGTCGATTATCTTGTTAATAATTTCACCTCCTCACTACGTACGACTCTGGATACTGTAGCTCCTGTGAAAACTAAGGCCTCAAATCAGAAGTACCTGACTCCGTGGTATAATTCTCAAACACGTAGCCTAAAGCAGATGACTCGTAATCTGGAGAGGAAATGGCGTGTCACAAATCTAGACGATCATCATTTAGCCTGGAGAAATAGTTTGCTGCTTTATAAGAAAGCCCTCCACAGAGCAAGAACATCTTACTATTCGTCACTGATTGAAGTAAATAAGAACAACCCCAGGTTTCTCTTCAGCTCTGTAGCCAGGCTGACAAAAAGTCAGAGCTCTTTTGAGCCAACCATCCCTTTAACGTTAACTAGATTAGATTAGATTAAATTAGATAGAACTTTATTAATCCCTCGGGTGGGTTCCTCTGGGAAATTCGATTTCCAAAAAAGCACAGCACCGACAGAAGTTACAGAGTTACAGAATATTATATATATATATATATATATATATATATATATATATATATATATATATATATATATATATATTCACACACACACACATATATATAAATACAGAGACAATATAAATAAAATATACCAAGGGGATAAATAGAATAAATAGGAATAAAAAATAAAAATACAAGTGAATTGCACATTTCAAGTATTGAGGTCTATTGCACTGTTGACTATTTACAAAAGTATTGCACAAAAGGTATTGCACAGTGAGGTGAAGAGGCACTACAGCTTAGTTGTTCCCCCCTCCTTTGTCCTCCTGTTTCCCCTCCCTCTCCCCTCCAGAGAGGAGTTAAACAGTCTGATGGCGTGTGGGACAAAGGAGTTTTTAAGTCTGTTAGTTCTTGTCTTTGGGAGAAGCAACCTGTCACTGAACAGACTCTTCTGGTTGTTAATGGCTGTGTGCAGAGGATGCCTGGCATTGTCCATAATGTCCATCAGTTTCTTTAATGTCCTTTCGGCTTTGGGCTTTTTTATACAGGTGCTCTGTGTTGCATGACCAGTCCAGTTTATTGTCCACCCACAGCCCGAGGTACTTGTACTTGTTAACCACCTCCACCTCCTCCCCCTCTATCTGAACCGGCAGTGGACCTGCTCTAGACCTCCCGAAGTCCACAACCAGTTCCTTAGTCTTTGAGGTGTTGAGTTGCAGTAACTAGTAATGACTTCATGAACTTCTTCACAAATAAAATTTTTATCATTAGAGAAAAAATTACCAATAATCATCCCACAGATGTAATATTATCTACAGCTACTCTTAGTACCATTGATGTTAAGTTAGACTCTTTTTCTCTAATTGATCTTTCTGAGTTAACGTCAATACTTACTTCCTCCAAACCATCAACGTGTCTTTTAGACCCCATTCCTACAAAACTGTTCAAAGAAGTCCTGCCATTAATTAATTCTTCGATCTTAAATATGATCAACCTATCTCTAATGATCGGCTATGTACCACAGGCCTTCAAGCTGGCTGTAGTTAAACCTTTAATCAAAAAGCCATCTCTAGACCCAGCAGTCTTAGCTAATTATAGGCCAATCTCCAACCTTCCTTTCATATCAAAAATCCTTGAAAGAGTAGTTGTCAAACAGCTAACAGATCATCTGCAGGGGAATGGTTTATTTGAAGAGTTTCAGTCAGGTTTCAGAGCTCATCACAGCACAGAAACAGCTTTAGTGAAGGTTACAAATGATCTTCTTATGGCCTCTGACAGTGGACTCATCTCTGTGCTTGTCCTGCTAGACCTTAGCGCAGCATTCGATACTGTTGACCATAATATCCTATTAGAGCGATTAGAACATGCTGTAGGTATTACAGGTACTGCGCTGCAGTGGTTTGTATCATATCTATCTAATAGACTCCAATTTGTGCATGTAAATGGAGAGTCCTCTTCACACACTGAGGTTAATTATGGAGTTCCACAGGGTTCAGTGCTAGGACCAATTCTGTTTACATTATACATGCTTCCCTTAGGCAGTATCATTAGAAGACATAGCATACATTTTCACTGCTATGCTGATGACACCCAGCTCTATCTGTCCATGAAGCCAGATAACACACACCAATGAGTTAAACTGCAGGAATGTCTTAAAGACATAAAGACCTGGATGGCCGCTAACTTTCTGCTTCTTAATTCAGATCAAACTGAGGTTATTGTACTCGGCCCTCAAAATCTTAGAAATATGGTATCTAACCAGATTCATACTCTGGATGGCATTACCTTGGCCTCCAGTAACGCTGTGAGGAACCTTGGAGTCATTTTTGACCAGGACATGTCCTTCAATGCACATATTAAACAAATATGTAAGACTGCTTTCTTCCATTTGTGCAACATCTCTAAAGTTAGAAATATCCTGTCTCAGAGTGACGCTGAAAAACTAGTTCATGCATTTATTATTTCCAGGCTGGACGACTGTAATTCATTATTATCAGGAAGTCCAAAAAACTCACTGAAAAGCCTTCAGTTAATCCAAAATGCTGCAGCAAGAGTACTGACAGGGACTAGAAAGAGAGAGCATATTTCTCCTGTTTTGTCTTCCCATCATTGGCTTCCTGTTAAGTCCAGAATTGAATTCAAAATCCTGCTCCTCACATATAAGGTCTTAAATAATCAGGCCCCATCTTATCTTAATGACCTTGTAGTACCATATCACCCTATTAGAGCACTTCGCTCTCGCTCTGCAGGCCTACTTGTTGTTCCTAGAGTATTTAAAAGTAGAATGGGAGGCAGAGCCTTCAGTTTTCAGGCCCCTCTTCTGTGGAACCAGCTTCCAGTTTGGATTCAGGAGACAGACACTATCTCTACTTTCAAGATTAGGCTTAAAACTTTCCTTTTTGCTAAAGCATATAGTTAGGGCTGGACCAGGTGACCCTGAATCCTCCCTTAGTTATGCTGCAATAGATGTAGGCTGCCGGGGGATTCCCATGATGCATTGAGTTTTTCCTTTCCAGTCACCTTTCTCACTCACTATGTATTAACAGACCTCTCTGCATTGAATCATATCTGTTATTAACCTCTGTCTCTCTTTCACAGCATGTCTTTATCCTGTCTTCCTTCTCTCACCCCAACCAATCACAGCAGATGGTCGCCCCTCCCTGAGCCTGGTTCTGCCGGAGGTTTCTTCCTGTTAAAAGGGAGTTTTTCCTTCCCACTGTTGCCAAAGTGCTTGCTCATAGGGGGTCATGTGATTGTTGGGTTTTTCTCTGTATCTATGAAGCGCCTTGAGGCAACTTATGTTGTGATTTGGCGCTATATAAATAAAATTGAATTGAATTGAATCTTTGAAAATGTTCATATCCAGGTGCTCCATAAATGCAACTCAGAATCATATTCTGTCTTTTGTCCATTACAATTTTAGTTGTTAAACATAGAGTGCCCCCCCCCCCCCCCCCCCAACCACCACCACAATGTTTTGTTTTCATTACTGTTCTGGATTTACATCTCATGTGTCTCATGTCATTAATCCAGGTTTCTGAGATGGCTATAATCCTAAACAGGGTCTTAAAAATCTTTAATATGATCAAAGTTGGCATAAAGACTTTTACTTTTTGACAGCATCTGATCTGTATTTGTAATTTCATTTAGCTGCTTTTCCTAGTAATAAATACAACTGTTGTTGATATGATTGAAAAAGTCTCGATAGATATCACCCAGAACATCTTGTGGTCACTGACAATGGGTCCAAAAAATTTCCAGTTCTCATAATGCATTTGTTTTCATGTCTTCACTATTAATGAGAGAGGATAATTAGAGCTGAATCCTGAAGTATGTCAGTGAACGCACATGAAATTATTCATATTGAGTTGTACTTTTACTGGGACCTGTCCAGTTCATGTTCATCTTCTTCTGGTATCCATTTATTTGATGTATATCTTACAGTTTTATGTTCATGCTGCTTGGATCCTGTTCTTGTTTGTTTTTCTTGTGATGTCAGCTTTTTTTTTTGTAAGATGGGCGTTGATGAGTATGTTAGTCTCGTTCAGTTTTCTCCCTTGCTTTAGTACAGCATTTTCTGCTTTCTGTTCAAAAACCCTCAGGCTTTGTTTTTCTTCATGGGTTAGAGGGTGGCCTATTTAGCTCTATAATCCCTTCAGTGGAGTCTGACTCCGACTCTGTGGGCTCCCCCACTGAAGCCACTGCTCTGTCATATGTGTTGATGTCCAAACCAGTAATTATTACATCATTTATCCTGGAGTATTGTCCCATGTTGGCTACCCGAGTGGCCACCTGTCCTCAGACATCCTGGTGAACTTCTATCGTTGCACCATCGAGAGCATCCTGACCAACTGTATAACCGTCTGGTACGGGAACTGCTCTGCCTCGGACCGGAAGGCGTTGCAGAGGGTCATGAAAACTGCCCAGCGCATCGCCGGAGCACCACTTCCTGCCATAAAGGACATCTACAGGAAGCGGTGTCTGAAAAGGGCTGGGAAAATCATCAAAGACCCCAGTCACCCATCACATGGACTCTTCACCCTGCTGCCCTCTGGGAGGCGCTACAGGAGCCTCCGGACTCAGACCACCAGGTACCGGAACAGCTTCTTCCCCACAGCTGTCAGACTCCTGAACTCTGCCTCCTGACATCTGACCCACGTTAACACATGGACTGAACATACACACACTCACAATGGACAACTGTACCCTCAAACACACAATAATAACATGGACTGAACCGCCACTCACAACCACTAGCACTTTATATAGCCTCTGTAGGAATTATATCTCACTTATCTTAACTGAACTACTGTATAGCTCTGTGTAAATAATCATTCTGTACATTTGATAATTTTTAATCCTACAACTGTTTACAACTTGCATAGTTCCCATTTCTGTATAACTGTATATCTCAGATTCTGTAAAGTTATTTATTTCATATTCTGTATAGTTTTTCATATTTATATCCTGTTCATAGCCTGTACATAGCTTGTACTCACTACAGCCTGTACATACTTATAGTTATAGAATATTCACAACATACTTCATACCGTGTACATTATAACATAATAGACCCATTTCTGTAATATACTCACATATCTATATTATTGCTAATATATATTGTAATATATCTATATCACTAAAGCACTTCTGGATGGATGCAAACTGCATTTCGTTGCCCTGTACCTGTGCATGTGCAATGACAATAAAGTTGAATTCTGTTCTATTCTACAGGGAGTGCAGAATTATTAGGCAAGTTGTATTTTTGAGGAATAATTTTATTATTGAACAACAACCATGTTCTCAATGAACCCAAAAAACTCATTAATATCAAAGCTGAATGTTTTTGGAAGTAGTTTTTAGTTTGTTTTTAGTTTTAGCTACTTTAGGGGGATATCTGTGTGTGCAGGTGACTATTACTGTGCATAATTATTAGGCAACTTAACAAAAAACAAATATATACCCATTTCAATTATTTCTTTTTACCAGTGAAACCAATATAACATCTCCACATTCACAAATATACATTTCTGACATTCAAAAACAAAACAAAAACAAATCAGCGACCAATATAGCCACCTTTCTTTGCAAGGACACTCAAAAGCCTGCCATCCATGGATTCTGTCAGTGTTTTGATCTGTTCACCATCAACATTGCGTGCAGCAGCAACCACAGCCTCCCAGACACTGTTCAGAGAGGTGTACTGTTTTCCCTCCTTGTAAATCTCACATTTGATGATGGACCACAGGTTCTCAATGGGGTTCAGATCAGGTGAACAAGGAGGCCATGTCATTAGTTTTTCTTCTTTTATACCCTTTCTTGCAGCCACGCTGTGGAGTACTTGGGCGCGTGTGATGGAGCATTGTCCTGCATGAAAATCATGTTTTTCTTGAAGGATGCAGACTTCTTCCTGTACCACTGCTTGAAGGTGTCTTCCAGAAACTGGCATTAGGACTGGGAGTTGAGCTTGACTCCATCCTCAACCCGAAAAGGCCCCACAAGCTCATCTTTGATGATACCAGCCCAAACCAGTACTCCACCTCCACCTTGCTGGCGTCTGAGTCGGGCTGGAGCTCTCTGCCCTTTACCAATCCAGCCACGGGCCCATCCATCTGGCCCATCAAGACTCACTCTCATTTCATCAGTCCATAAAACCTTAGAAAAACCAGTCTTGAGATATTTCTTGGCCCAGTCTTGACGTTTGAGCTTGTGTGTCTTGTTCAGTGGTGGTTGTCTTTCAGCCTTTCTTACCTTGGCCATGTCTCTGAGTATTGCACACCTTGTGCTTTTGGGCACTCCAGTGATGTTGCAGCTCTGAAATATGGCCAAACTGGTGGCAAGTGGCATCTTGGCAGCTGCACGCTTGACTTTTCTCAGTTCATGGGCAGTTATTTTGCGCCTTGGTTTTTCCACACGCTTCTTGCAACCCTGTTGACTATTTTGAATGAAACGCTTGATTGTTCGATGATCACGCTTCAGAAGCTTTGCAATTTTGAGACTGCTGCATCCCTCTGCAAGATATCTCACTATTTTTGACTTTTCTGAGCCCGTCAAGTCCTTCTTTTGACCCATTTTGCCAAAGGAAAGGATGTTGCCTAATAATTATGCACACCTGATATAGGGTGTTGATGTCATTAGACCACACCCCTTCTCATTACAGAGATGCACATCACCTAATATGCTTAATTGGTAGTAGGCTTTCGAGCCTATACAGCTTGGAGTAAGACAACATGCATGAAGAGGATGATGTGGACAAAATACTCATTTGCCTAATAATTCTGCACTCCCTGTATTATTTTCCGTTGGTCCTTGGAGGCTGTCGAGATTTCCTGTAAAATCAAGTTAAGTTATCTCTTTATGTCTTCCAGTTTGTCTTCCATGAAAGTGTTTCCATTCTTTGGTCCCATTATGTCCCCAATGCCTAGCCTAGCTAGTTAGAGGTGGAGGTCTGGGCTTGGCCTAGTGGCTGAGCCTCTGATGGCTCAGCTTGGAGGCTAGGCTGCTGGTGGTTGGTACATAAATACATAAATACATAAATAAACTTACAGATGACATGTTACACACTGGATAAGAAATACAAGAAGAACATGAAAGGTCTGGGGATGTTTAGCTCTAACAGAAAGCTCCAACAATGGTTTGGTGGACACTACAGAGTAGGGGTAGGTTTTGATTATCGATTTATCAATTAAAATCAATTCTAGCTTGGATAACGTAAAATCGATTCATTAAAATCCTAAAACAGTAAATGAGAGCAGGAACACGGATTCTGCACAAAGACGCAAACACAAAGTGAGGACCCGCCGACGCATCAGAATCAGTGAGATGTCGCTTTTCTCACCCGACGGCACGGACACGGTCGGGGCTGAAAGCCGACAGCTCGCTGATTCTGATGTTTCGGCGGGTCCTCGCTTTGTGTTTGCATCCTTTTTGCGCTGATTCAGAAGCTGCAGGTTTTTATCTCTCTCCAAACAATATTGACTGAACCAGCAGCAAAAGAAGATCCAAACTACGCTTCACATCTCGCTTCACATAGACATTGTCATGAATTCACTCTGACTTTTGCTGTTTTGCTTCCACCACAATAAAATCACACTTCTTGCACAGCTCTCTCTCTCTCTGTACTTCAAGAACAGTTTCCCGTCTAAAAATCTGTTTTCTGCATTATTCACTTACTTGTTATGCTTGTCGGCTGCTATTTTTTTTCCTTTTACTTACTTCCGAAAAGAGAACCTCATTTCTGCTGTTCAATACTGAACAAATTTAAACTTTTTAAAATTATGCAAAATTGCGAAACGCGGTGTCTCTAATCAAAGTCAAAGTCAAAGTCAAAGTCAACTTTATTTGTCGATTCTGCCACATGTACAGGACATACGGAGAATAGAAATTGCGTTACTCTTCACTCCCTAGATAGATAAATAGCAAATGAATAAAACCTCTGTAACTTTGCTCTGCTTCACTTCAGCAGCATCAGGTAATGTTCACGTGTTGATTCATGGTTTTCTTTCGTTTTTGATCTACTGCAGAATATTTTTAAGGTCATCTGTTAAAATTCAGGCCAGGAAAGTCACCTTCATGTTTTTCTGTGTTTTATCCTCAGTTACTTTGACACAAAGCCCTCTGCTGTGATGCTCACACCTTTGATAAAGTCTCGGAAAGGCGGGCAGGTAGGGCATTAACAGGGAAAGGGGGGCACAAAGACATACTTTTCTTTCTTATTCTCATTTAAAATGTCTAGCTTTTAATAAATAATTATCTGACTCTTACATCCAAAGTTTCTGATGTAAAATGTATAGAAGTCCATTACTGTATATATTAACTATTAACTCTAATATATACCTTAGTAAGCTATAGTACTTTACTTTGGGAAGGTACCATCTGTGCAGTCTGCAGTTCTATTGAAGAAAGAAGTTGAATCTATTTAATTATTGTAGAAAAATTGTTAATTTCTGTGCATTTTTTTTTTGCACCTGCATTAAATTAAAGTTGATTACGTTAATTAGGCATCACGAGGCGAAGGGTGGGGGGTGGTTCTCTAATATTTTTGCTGGGAGTTGGCAACCCTATTAGTTAGGTTGTTTAATATTTCTGCTAAGTGACCTTTAAAATACCAGAATAAGAAGGATGGTGCAGGTTTAAGTTTATTAGCTCAGTATTGTCTTTTATCTAAGGTGAGATCATTTTTATCTTTTAAAAACGTTGAACAGGGGATTCATGCTTTTATTATATCCCAGCTGGACTATTGTAACTCCTTATATGCTGGAGTTAGCCAGACCTGCCCGGCAAGGCTGCAGCTCGTCTTCTGACACGTACTAAAAGATGTGAACACATTTCCTCGGTGATTGCCTCTCTTCATTGGCTCCCTGTCCGCTTCAGAATTAATTTTAAAATTTTATTGTTGACTTACAAACCCCTGAATGGACAGGCTCCCGGGTATTTGTCTGACCTCTTGCAGACTTATACCCCTCTTAGATCAAGTGATCTTTTGCTTTTAGCTACCAAGGTTGAGGCTGGTTCATAGAGGCGATCGAGCATTTGCAGTCGTAGCGCCTAGGCTGTGTAATAATTTACCCCTACACATCAGACAGGCTCCTGCTGTCAATCTTTTTAAATCTAATCTTAAAACGCATTTTTATTTACTGGCTTTTAATACAGCATGAGAGTTATTTGTTAATTAATATTTGGTGTTTGCTATCAATACCTAATAAAATAACTTAGAGTATGTTGTATTCTCGCACAGTTATTTTATTATGTATGTTGTATTCTTGTACAGCACTTTGGTCAACACCCCTGTTGTAATTAAATGTGCTATATAAATAATTAAACTATTAAACTATTAAACTATTGCTGAACTATGAAATATTTTGGCTGCAGTGTAGTTTTTTGCATACAGGTATAACAGAATAGCTTTAGTGTTTTTTGCTTTGTTTTTTTTTTGTCTTTTTAAACTTGAGTATGAACTTATACAAAATGCAGCAAGATATTGAAAAAAAACAGTTTTATTGATTAAAATACACTATATCGGATTCATATCGGTATTGGCAGATATCCAAATTTATGATATCGGTATCGGACATAAAAAAAGTGGTATCGTGCCATCTCTAGCACTGATACGTGATCAGAATTATAATATTTCTGAGTAAGGTAAAATTACCCCAATTCAAATGGAATCGGAATCGAATCGATTCTAGAAATCAGTGACGATACCCAGCCCTACTACAGAGGTATGAAAGCCTACAAAGCAAAGACTTCAAAATAAAAGCCCGAACTCGTAAAACAGAACAGTCAGAGAGAGCACGTTCAGATGAGAATCAGGTGTCTCAGGACAGTCATGTGACCACAGGTGTGTGTGTGTGTGTGTGTGTGTGTGTGTGTGTGTGTGTGTGTGTGTGTGTGTAAGCTAGCAGCATACCACAGAGGAGCCAGGGTGTTAGCATAGCTGACATTCCTGCTGTGGATCAGTGACGAGGACAAAGCAACAACATCCATCATGTGACGGCAGGTAACACACCTGAGTGTGCTCACAGCTACTTAACACACCTGGATCCATCTGAATTAAGCATTAGAGAGATGCACTGATACGGGGGTCAGATCAGGAGCCTTCCCATTAACAGGTGACTGAGGCTGTGTCCCAATTCAGGGTCTGCACGCTTGAAGTACGCACACTACGCGTACTATGTACGGTGCGTACTATAAGTACGAGAAGTGCGGAAGTGAGAGGCTTGTGAAATGGGACGGTATATATATATATGTGTGTGTGTGTGTGTATATATATATGTGTGTGTGTGTGTGTGTATATATATATATGTGTGTGTGTGTGTGTATATATATATATATATATATATATATATATATATATATATGTGTGTGTGTAAATATATATATATATATATATACAAAGTCTACAAACACATAGCATCCTTACAGAATATGATGTAACACTATACAGGGAGTGCAGAATTATTAGGCAAATGAGTATTTTGTCCACATCATCCTCTTCATGCATGTTGTCTTACTCCAAGCTGTATAGGCTCGAAAGCCTACTACCAATTAAGCATATTAGGTGATGTGCATCTCTGTAATGAGAAGGGGTGTGGTCTAATGACATCAACACCCTATATCAGGTGTGCATAATTATTAGGCAGCGTCCTCTCGTTTGGCAAAATGGGTCAAAAGAAGGACTTGACGGGCTCAGAAAAGTCAAAAATAGTGAGATATCTTGCAGAGGGATGCAGCAGTCTCAAAATTGCAAAGCTTCTGAAGCGTGATCATCGAACAATCAAGCGTTTCATTCAAAATAGTCAACAGGGTCGCAAGAAGCGTGTGGAAAAACCAAGGCGCAAAATAACTGCCCACGAACTGAGAAAAGTCAAGCGTGCAGCTGCCAAGATGCCACTTGCCACCAGTTTGGCCACATTTCAGAGCTGCAACATCACTGGAGTGCCCAAAAGCACAAGGTGTGCAATACTCAGAGACATGGCCAAGGTAAGAAAGGCTGAAAGACGACCACCACTGAACAAGACACACAAGCTGAAACGTCAAGACTGGGCCAAGAAATATCTCAAGACTGGTTTTTCTAAGGTTTTATGGACTGATGAAATGAGAGTGAGTCTTGATGGGCCAGATGGATGGGCCCGTGGCTGGATTGGTAAAGGGCAGAGAGCTCCAGCCCGACTCAGACGCCAGCAAGGTGGAGGTGGAGTACTGGTTTGGGCTGGTATCATCAAAGATGAGCTTGTGGGGCCTTTTCAGGTTGAGAATGGAGTCAAGCTCAACTCCCAGTCCTACTGCCAGTTTCTGGAAGACACCTTCAAGCAGTGGTACAGGAAAAAGTCTGCATTGGAGTCTTCTCTCACCCCCATTCTCTGCGGCCTGCTGGAGCGGGGGGGCTAGGAGGAGTTGGCCCTCCGACTGCGGTCTGGAGTGTGGGGCCTCCCTGCTGCTGCGGAGTCGGGGCGGTCTGCCTCTCCCCACCGCAGGGAAAAGGGTAACACCAACTGGGTCTGGGTGCAGTTCCCCCCTCCAGGGGCAAGGGTACCTAGACCCGGTTTGTAGAGTACGCTTGGGGAGTGTGATCGTGTGTACAGTGTCTCTTTATGTCTGTCTCCACGTTGGTTGAGTGTGGAGTAAGTGCATATGAGAGCATGAGGGTGGGAATGGATGTTTGTGTATGTGTGTGCCTGTATGTCTGTGTCTATATGTCAGGTTGGGTATCAGACGCCACCTCTCTGTGGACATCTCAGGCCCTCCAAGGTTTGGAGGCCTATCTCCCCCACCACCACTTCCCCTGCCAGTGGCGGACTCCCTCAGGTGTCGGTGCGTTGGTGGTTCTTTGTGTCTGGGGATGGGCGTCCGGGTACACACCGGCTCACTCCTTGGCGGCCGCTTATCAGGGCCTGGAGCCTGGGGCTCGCTCGGGCCACTTCGGAGGTGGGGTGCCCCCGGCCTCTCGGCCTGGGGCTCGGTCACTCAGGCACAGCTGGCTGCCGGCGGAGCTCACGGGCGCGTCACTGCAACTCCCCCTGGCTTCTGCTCCGCGGCTGCTGAGTGACCCCTCATCTGGGACTCTCCTCAGCTCTTTCTGGGACAGTGGCGCGGCTGCCCCTCTGTTGGTCTTCCTTGGTCTATTGTGTTCTGGGGGCCTCTGGATGTCTGGAGTTTTGATCTCCTCCATACCTGCTTCATACCCTGGAGGATGGGGCTGTGGCTCCCCACACTCCCTAGCAGATCGTTACATGGAGAAACCTTTGGAATGCAAGCATGCTGATCCACACAGGTGTACACACGGGTATTCACAGACGCGGACTACAGCTTTCTTGGCTGCTGCCTCATAGCACATTGTGCGCTGTCTATCTTGCGTGCTGCACAATATCGTTTATTACTTAGTATCTACTGATATTTACTGCTAGCTAGTTTATTGTGATGGTGCCGTTTTTTTTTTTTATTATGTTGCTCTTTGTTGTTTGCTTTCTCTTCTGTTTTTTTTCTCCATACAGGTGACCCAGGTGTTTTTTTTGTTTTTTTTTCTTTCTTCCCCCCTTCTCACCGTCTCTTCTCCCCTTTGGTTTTCTTTCTCTCCCTCTCTTTCTTTCATTCTTTCTCCCTGTCCTATCCCCCAGTCATGTCTGTCCTGTTTGTAGGAACTGAAAATAAAATAAATTCATAATTATAATAAAGGTCAATCAAATGGACCAATATGGCAAGGCCATGATGATCAACTTGGTAAAATAAATCCGCTTGGCATCTTTCTTGGCCTTAAGACAACAATTCTGATGGCTAAAGATCCAAACGGGACACAAAAAAAAAAAAAAAAAAAAAAGAAAGGAAGAAGTCTGCATCCTTCAAGAAAAACATGATTTTCATGCAGGACAATGCTCCATCACACGCGTCCAAGTACTCCACAGCGTGGCTGGCAAGAAAGGGTATAAAAGAAGGAAAACTAATGACATGGCCACCTTGTTCACATGATCTGAACCCCATTGAGAACCTGTGGTCGATCATCAAATGTGAGATTTATGAGGAGGGAAAACAGTACACCTCTCTGAACAGTGTCTGGGAGGCTGTGGTTGCTGCTGCACGCAATGTTGATGGTGAACAGATCAAAACACTGACAGAATCCATGGATGGCAGGCTTTTGAGTGTCCTTGCAAAGAAAGGTGGCTATATTGGTCGCTGATTTGTTTTTGTTTTGTTTTTGAATGTCAGAAATGTATATTTGTGAATGTGGAGATGTTACATTGGTTTCACAGGTGAAAATAAATCATTGAAATGGGTATATATTTGTTTTTTGTTAAGTTGCCTAATAATTATCCACAGTAATAGTCACGTGCACACACAGATATCCCCCTAAAATAGCTAAAACTAAAAACAAACTAAAAACTACTTCCAAAAACATTCAGCTTTGATATTAATGAGTTTTTTGGGTTCATTGAGAACATGGTTGTTGTTCAATAATAAAATTATTCCTCAAAAATACAACTTGCCTAATAATTCTGCACTCCCTGTAGATCAACTTACCTCAGAATATATAAAGCATATAAACAATCACAGCAATATGATGCAACAAACACAGCAGTGCTACTAATCCAAAATACTCAAAGCTTCATAGAACTGAAACAAACATTTATTTTTAGCTCCATTCTGCTCCTGATACATACTTTAGGTTTCTGAACATTAAACTTGTTGCTGACTTTCATAGTGTGTAACTTGAAGGCCCTGAGTACTTTCTCCCACACTGAAAACACTGGGATGATAAAATTATTTGAACATTACCTAATAAGAATGATTCAGGACAGACAATTAGTTATGTTAAACTTTCCTCCCTTCTGCCGTATTTTGCGGCAAAATTATCCACACCCACCGCTGCGCTATGAATTGTGGGATATATGGCATGCACTGTACCACGCTTGATATTTGGGGAAATCGCCGGCGCATTTGGAGTATGCATTTGAAGTACACTTCGAATTGGGACGGTGGCGGTGACGTAATCGCACTCAAAATGCGTACTTCAAGCGTGCAGACCCTGAATTGGGACACAGCCTCAGAGATCTCAGGTGAGATTCTGAGTCATGTGACCATTTCCTTCCTGTCACTTCCTCTGGCTCCGTTTCAAACTTTATTCAGGTGTTTATAACAAAACAAGGTCAGTGGGTGACATAAACTGTGGACAGTAGAGGTGAAACACTCTGCCTTCAGGACAGAGTCAGGGGACAAAGTTCGCTTCTTCATGTTTCGTCAGCACATTTCTGTTTACATAAATACTCTTCACAGTAAAAGTACCTGTGACTGAACCGCAAGTACACATACAGTGGGGCAAAAAAGTATTTAGTCAGCCACCGATTGTGCAAGTTCCCCCACCTAAAATGATGACACAGGTCAGTAATTTGCACCAGAGGTACACTTCAACTGTGAGAGACAGAATGTGAAAAAAAAAATCCATGAATCCACATGGTAGGATTTGTAAAGAATTTATTGGTAAATCAGGGTGGAAAATAAGTATTTGGTCAATAACAAAAATACAACTCAATACTTTGTAACATAACCTTTGTTGGCAATAACAGAGGTCAAACGTTTACTATAGGTCTTTACCAGGTTTGCACACACAGTAGCTGGTATTTTGGCCCATTCCTCCATGCAGATCTTCTCGAGAGCAGTGATGTTTTGGGGCTGTCGCCGAGCAACACGGACTTTCAACTCCCGCCACAGATTTTCTATGGGGTTGAGGTCTGGATTTAAAGATGGCGCCGGTGAGGTTGGCTGCCGTCACGACTGCTCCGACCACTTTTTCTTTGTCTTTGTTTTTTAAGTTAGTTTTCAGCGTTTCTAAATCGGCAAAATCACCACCATTGGGTACATTAGGTATGACAGTGACACTCTTGTTTCTATTGGCTTACAATGTACTCACAATTCGAAGTTTTTAACTCCGGATCCGAGCTGGCCGAGTGAGATCTTGAGGGAGAACAAAGGGAAGCGGCGGCGGCCTAGAGGGAAGCGAGCCGGCGTCAGGAACAGGCTGAGAGCTCGTGCACACCTCTGCCTAGCATCCTGCTCGCCAACGTCCAGTCACTGGAGAACAAGCTTGACGACCTCAGGGCCAGGATAAAGTTCCAGAGAGACATTCGGGACTGCAATCTCCTCTGCTTCACCGAGACATGGCTGAACCCAGCGGTGCCGGACCACGCCATCCAGCCGGCCGAGTTCTTCTCGGTTCACCGCATGGACAGGACACGGGACTCGGGGAAGTCAAGGGGAGGCGGCGTGTGTTTAATGGTGAACAACAACTGGTGCAACAGTGCGAACGTTGTTCCTCTCACACGCTCCTGCACACCAAATCTGGAACTACTGTCCATCATGTGTCGTCCTTTTTATCTACCTCGGGAATTTACATCGGTCATTATAAGTGCCGTTTATATTCCACCACAAGCGGACACGGTCACCGCCTTATGCGAGCTGCATGAGGCACTCACACAGCACCAGACACAACACCGGGACGCTGCGCTTATTGTGACGGGGGACTTTAATAGCGCCAACCTCAAACGCGCAGTGCCGAACTTTTATCAACACATCTCCTGCCCCACCAGGGGTGAAAGGACACTGGACCACTGCTACACTACGGTCAAGGACGGCTACAAGGCACAATCCCGCCCTCCTTTTGGCAAATCTGATCACGCCGCCATCTTCCTCATCCCAAAATACAAACAAAGGCTGAAACAGGAAGTTCCGGTTCAGAGGAAGGTCGCGCGCTGGACGGATCAATCAGTGGCCGCGTTACAGGACGCACTCGATGACGCAGACTGGGGCATGTTCAGAAACAGCTCCGATGATGATGTCAACGTGTTTACGGAAGCGGTTGTGGGATTCATCGGGAAACTAGCGGATGATACCATGGAGACAAAGACTATCACAACGTTTCCCAACCAGAAGCCGTGGGTGGATAAAACCATCCGCGACGCTCTGAGATCCCGCACCGCTGCCTACAACAGGGGACTCACGACGGGGGACATGGACCCGTACAAAGCCGCGTCATATAACGTGCGGAGGGCGGTGAAAGAGGCGAAGCAGCGCTACGGGAGGAAACTAGAGTCACAACTCCAACAGAGTGACTCTAGGAGCCTGTGGCGGGGACTAAGGACAATAACGGACTATAAAGCACCAACAACCGGTATGACGAACGCGGCCGTGACTCTGGCAGATGAGCTGAACACTTTCTATGCTCGCTTCGAGGCTGCAGCTAAGGACTCCAACAATGCTAGTGTTAGCGGCGCTAACGGCTGCAGACAGGAAGATACTGCCAGCACCGGAAACGTGCTCGTCATCTCCGAGCATGAAGTAAGGAAAGCCTTCAAGAGAGTGAACACCAGGAAAGCAGCAGGACCAGACGGCATCCCAGGTCGTATCCTAAGAGACTGCGCATACCAGCTAGCTCCTGTGTTCACTGAGATATTCAACATCTCTCTATCTCAGTCGGTGATCCCCACATGCTTCAAAGAGTCCATCATTGTTCCTGTCCCGAAGAAACCCCACCCTGCTTCTCTCAATGACTATCGCCCTGTAGCCCTCACCTCAGTAGTGATGAAGTGCTTTGAACGCCTGGTCAGAGACTTCATCATTTCACTACCAGACACACTGGACCGACTACAGTTCGCTTACCGTCCAAATCGTTCCACAGGCGATGCCATCTCTCATCTCCTCCACACATCACTCACTCACTTGGACACTAGAAGGGGGAATTATGTTAAAATGCTCTTCATAGACTACAGCTCTGCATTTAACACCATAATTCCCTCCACACTCACCACCAAGCTGGAGCATCTGGGACTCAGCTCATCTATGTGTCAGTGGATCTCCAACTTCCTAACTGGCAGACCACAGGCAGTAAGTATGGGCGGACATGTCTCAGCCTCCACCACTCTCAGCACTGGAGCCCCCCAGGGGTGTGTTCTGAGCCCCCTGCTGTACTCTTTGTACACATATGACTGTGTGGCCACTACCAGATCCACCACCATCATCAAGTTTGCTGACGACACCGTCGTGGTGGGCCTGATCTCTGATAACAACGAGACGGCCTACCTGAAGGAGATTAGGAATCTGGAGAACTGGTGCCAGAGGAACAACCTCCTTCTAAACGTCAGTAAGACAAAGGAGCTGATAGTGGACTTCAGCACTAAGCAGGAGAGGAACTACCAGACCCCTGTCATCAACGAGTGCCCAGTGGAGAGAGTGGACAGCTTCAAATACCTCGGAGTTCACATCACACAGGACCTGTCATGGTCCTGTCACATCAACACCGTGGTGAAAAAGGCCCGTCAGCGTCTCTACCACCTCAGATGCTTGAGAGACTTCCAACTGCCCTCCAAGGTGCTCAGGAACTTTTACTCCTGCACCATAGAGAGCATCCTCACGGGAAACATCTTAACCTGGTTCGGGAACAGCACCATGCAGGACAGACGAGCTCTACAGAGGGTTGTGCGGTCAGCTGAGCGCACCATCCGCTCCGAGCTCCCTGACCTGCACTCAATCTACAGCAGACGGTGCTGGACCAAGGCTAGGAAGATCGTGAAGGACCTCAGCCATCCCAACAACAGACTGTTCTCTCTGCTGAGGTCAGGAAAGCGATTCCGCTCCCTGAAGACCAACACAGAGAGACTGAGGAGGAGCTTCTTCCCGCAGGCGATACGGTCTCTCAATCACACCACCACACAGTACTGACCCACACATACAGTTCTTACACACACACTGGACATTCTGGACATTGTTTCATTCATTACTTAAATCACGCTGCTGTTATTGTGTATATGCTGCTGTTATTGTATTTTGTTGTACAGTTATTTTATTTTCAACTTTAATTTATATATTTTATCTTATTCTCCCAGTTAAATTTACCCTTCATTCTAATTTGTGTTGTACAGTTATTTCATTTTTAACCTTAATTTATATTTTATTCCTTCCTAGTTAAATTTACCCTTTTTAATTTTTCATATTTATTTCCTATCTTATTCATAGCCTTTTCCTTTTTTGTTTTCTTTAGGTCACGAGCAGTTGTCCAAGCATTTCACTACATATCGTACTGTGTATGACTGTGTACGTGACAAATAAAATTTGAATTTTGAAAATTTGGAGACTGGCTAGGCCACTCCAGGACTTTCAAATGCTTCTTACGGAGCCACTCCTTTGTTGCCCGGGCGGTGTGTTTTGGATCATTGTCATGTTGGAAGACCCAGCCTCGTTTCATCTTCAAAGTTCTCACTGATGGAAGGAGGTTTTGGCTCAAAATCTCACGATACATGGCCCCATTCATTCTGTCCTTAACACGGATCAGTCGTCCTGTCCCCTTGGCAGAAAAACAGCCCCATAGCATGATGTTTCCACCCCCATGCTTCACAGTAGGTATGGTGTTCTTGGGATGCAACTCAGTATTCTTCTTCCTCCAAACACGACGAGTTGAGTTTATACCAAGAAGTTCTACTTTGGTTTCATCTGACCACATGACATTCTCCCAATCCTCTGCTGTATCATCCATGTGCTCTCTGGCAAACTTCAGACGGGCCTGGACATGCACTGGCTTCAGCAGCGGAACACGTCTGACAGTGCGGGATTTGATTCCCTGCCGTTGTAGTGTGTTACTGATGGTGACCTTTGTTACTTTGGTCCCAGCTCTCTGCAGGTCATTCACCAGGTCCCCCCGTGTGGTTCTGGGATCTTTGCT